>NC_032009.1:10281543-10296779 GCF_001865875.1 Lupinus angustifolius | reverse complement strand
TGTGTGAGCCATGCTCCCCTTGGCCAACAGCTCAATCAACAATAATCCCTTAAGTGCGCGATTCATGCTCCCCTTGACTGGTGATTCAAAAATGTAATAGTGTGAATTTTCTATGTATGTTTTGTTAATTATTTATTTTATCAACGGTTATTTTTAGAAATTAATAGGTATGGATTCAGGCTATACCATAGTTGAGTGTTAGTCTTTTTTTGTGATTTTCTATTTTGTGGTAAAGTTTTGTAATTTTCTGTGACGAAAGGTTTTTGAGCTTCTGTCGGGCCCGAATTCGGCCCAGTAACGTGTTTTTGAGTTCCATAACTCGGAATCAAATTCTAATTGCGCCATTGGCTTTGAAATATTATTTCGAGTCAATATAGACATCAAGTTCGTTCAGAATATATTTCTAAATATTTTTCACTCCGAATTTCGTGTTTCGAAGTTCTAACCGTAAACCGAAATTGGGAGATTTTTATTATCTGATCAGGTATTAGCCGACAATACATGGGCATGGTTTAATAGAGAATGTGTTGTTGAAAATTTCACATCACTTTCATGTAAGAGGTTTGCTTGTTAAACAAGCAAAAGTACATATTCTTTCACACAAAATCCCTAAAATCACTCACCTATCTCTTCTTTCTATTTGTCTTCTATTCGCGTTTTTTTTAGATAGATCACTTGATCAGGATTCGGAGTTATCGCTTTTCGATGTCCCAGGAGGGGGCATGGAGGATTGAGGGAAATCGTGATACCTACACAGGTCCTTGTGCTTTTTTATTAGTGTACCTATGTAGGGTATTTATTTTGGAGTAGTTTTATTTGTGCGATGATTAGGTTCTGCCTTGTACTTTGTACCAGCATTTTATGATATTCTAATGAAGTATGATTCAAAGTTATATTGAGTTATATTTTTATTACCATTGGGTAATGGTTTTTTATTTTCCGCATTGTATGTTCCGAAAATGAAACGAATATAAGGAAATAAATTTTATATGGCTTCACCATTGGAAAAAAAAATTTACCCATTTTTGAGCAAGATTTTTGGAGTAATTTTTGGGGCATTACAAACAACCCCGAAAGTGTGCGAGTCGTGCTCCCATTGGCTGGTGGTTCAATCAGCGATAATCCTCCAAGTGCGTAAGTCATGCTCCCCTTGGTCAGCGATTCAATCAACAATAATCTCTCAAGTGTGCAAGTCATGCTCCCTTGGCTGTTATTCAATAACTCCCTAAGTGCGCGAGCCATGCTCCCCTTGGAAAGCATTCCAACCAACAATAATCCCTCTAGTGTGTGAGTCTTGCTCATCTAAGCTAGAGATTCAATAACCCTCTAAGAATGTGAGTCATGCTCCCCTTGGCTGGAAGTTTTATCAACACTTTTGCCCCAAATTTCATTTCTAATTCAAGGTCCTTTAGGGGGTTATTATTGCATATTATTCTAAAGTTACTTTTGCATGGGTTTTCATTTCCTAGTTAAGGCCCCTTATGAGTTATCATTCTAAGAAGTTATTGGGTAGCCATATTATTCAAGTTCAACATCTTTTACTTTCAAGTCACCACAATTGTTACTAAATGGACTGATTTTGAGAAGCAAGACGCTAAATCTTGAAACAAAAAGCAAGGTTCAAGACAATATAGCCAGAAGTTGTTTTCATTTATCAAAAAGAGGTGTTACAAAATCCTAAGCTATAATAAGGTTGCAGCTGGATCGACCCTATCCCATAAAGCTACTCCTACACGTTCAGGTCAGGGAATGTCAACTTGGTGATGATTCCATCAAGCTCCTCAAAAATAAACTCACCATCCTCCACATAGTTGTCGACAGATATCCACGACAAATCCTCATCGGAATGCACCAAATGGAACTCCTCATTGGCATTCCCCCAAGCATGGAAAATAGCATCACCGACGAATTTCTGCAGAGCACCTTTCTCTTGAGACAGGGTCTCCACCTTGACCCGACCTCGACAAGGTCTAATGTGACCTTAGTTTGTTCCTCTCAGCTAAGAGTCATGCTCTCCTCCACCTTCTTAGTTGGGACTCATGCCCCCGCCAGCATACCCTTTAGTGGACATTTTCTTCCTCTAGCTCTTTCACCTAGTCGATGGACAACATTAAATCCTAGTTGGCCTCCCTTAGCTTACTATCAGCCTCAACAACTTCCCTTTTGGAAGCCTCATACTGATGGGTGATGGCCGATACCTACTCCTCAACAGACCACAACTATCACAAATCTCCTTAGACTCTACAGAATGAGCCTCCTAAGGACGCATCAGCTCAGTCACACAATCTTGACAGATCTTCTCCCCGATCCGAGAAAAAATATCCCTTCCACTTCAAAGCATTTCATCACGGAAGCAGACATAACATATCACTTCTTGATATATTTGAATAGCCTAGGCAGAGAAATCCTATCGAAAGAATCATTAGCTCCAACTAAAAGTAATTGTTGGTTGATCCCTCAAGGAACTCTGAATTCATCCAAGTTTGTCTAATCATAAGCGGATCACGAGCTGCCAAACTTTCCCTTGTCCAAACTTGATGGATTGTTGGTAGTCTATACATGAGGATGGGGTGGTGGTGTTGGCTGGGCCGAAGGATGGAAAGGAAGATCTAAAATAATTGGTGGAAGATAAACATAAGATGGAGGAGGATAGAGAACCTCCACATACGAGTCTTCAACAAGAAGGGTCGAAATAGCCTCCGATGAAGTAGAGGCTCAAGCATCGAGGGAAGATGGCAACAAGGAGGTAGCCCTTTGACGCTTGGCAGGAATAGTCGTTGTTGGATCATTCGACTCACTTACGATACTAACCTAGAGGGTAACGTCACATAGATCCTTCTAACATCCTTCTGATCATAGATTTGAACTACAATATAAAGGAAAAATTAGCAAAACAAAATAAACAAAGAGAATAAAAACAACAAATCAAAACACATGCTTAAGACCTACCCACAGTCTCATGGAAAGCCGATTCACCCTAGTTAGGGTTCCGCAAGGAAACGTCACCCCGCCTCAATGAACACCCACATCTCATCAACAAAGCCTCATTCCTCGGTAGTGAACATCCCTTTATTGAAACTATATCGCTTATAGTTCCTCTGGTGATGTTTCCAGTTCCTCGAGAATGGGAAACTCCTACTTCAATCTGGCTTATAGGCCCATTTATTCTCCCCTTAAAGCTTCACTTGGAAGAAGCCTTTCTTCCAATGCTTGAAGGAAGACTCAAATGGGTTGAAGAGTATCGTCCCACTTGTTGAATATAGATAAGTCCACCCCCAATGGTCAGCCTTGTCCTCATCTTTGCTGGAGTTGTTGGTCACCAGAAACATCCAAAAGAAGACTGTAAGGGTGCATGGATGTCCCTAAGCTCAACAAAATATGGAAAATGCACAGATGAACCCCTAGATGTTCGGAGGCAACTGAGAAGGGATCACCTAAAGGTAGTCAAAGATTGATGAACAACACTTGTCGAAGGGAAGGCGAATCCCAATCTTCCAAAAGTAGGCCTCACACACATAAAAACAGCAATGATCGACATCCTCTATTGGGGAGAATAGAGCAAACTTGTCGGCAGTTTCTCTGCCACCTCGGCCCATTGACGCACCATAAGTTGGCACGCACTCGTTGTTCCCAACATTTCCCCGTCCACCTAGTGATGGGGGGGATTTTGATCCTTCATATTGAGCTGGTATCCTAAAAAGCTCGACACAAGTAGCATAGTAGTGTACCATCACAGAACTAGCACGAGAAGAATCACTAGAGTCCGACAACACCCACTCCGAGTAAGGAGCTACTTGCCTGGCAAGCTTGTCGAGCATCCTGCATGCTTTATCTGTCCGGTCAAGCCTAGAGTTGGCCCAGGACATTAGGGTCCTCTTGAAATTCTTCTCGATAAGTCAATTCCCCCGAACTAGGGAGGATGAGGATCCCCTTTGTCGGCGATGTCGAGAGGAAGAAGTTGAAAAAGAATGAGGAGGACCAGAAAACACCTTCACACTACTTTGACTCGATAAATCCCCTACATTATCTCTACCATGGTGACAAATGAAAAGATAAATAAAGACAGAAAGAAGAAATTTACCTAAGTTACTAAAGAGAGATGAATCTTGATGAAGTAGGGAAAGTTAGAGAAATTTCTGCAGCAAGATGACAAGATAGTAAGAGGAAAAAGTGAGGAAATGAAAGAAGTCACCCCTTATTTATAGGAAAATTGTAAAAGAGCCTTGCTCATGGCCCAACTCCTCATATTCATATTGGACGTCCAAAAGGCACTTGAGTGTCAATCCAATAGAAGGCATGAAAATCTGTGCGACAAGACATTGAAGGGTAGGGCAAGATTCTATCTCAGTCATACATAAAACACTCGAGCACAATCTAACGGTGTCCCGAAATTGAAGGCGACTCAGCAATGCACAAGCTAAAAAGATTTGGGGGCAGACCACACGTCATCAAGTACCCCCATCGTGCAAACGATACAAAGCCTCATGCTCCCTAGCCAACCATATGTGAAAGATTCGATAGACCCGTCACACCTTCATGATACCCCCATCACTCAACAGACGAAGCAATAATTATCGAGGAAGATCAATCAGTGTTTGTATTGTTGTTCAGATTTAGGCGAACAAGCCACCTCTCAGACTTCATGAGATTGACTTCCTGCTCATTTGCTAGACCTCACAACCATATAGTCAATTCTACTAGCAGGCATGACTTCTAACCATACCAATACACTAGGGGCAACTGTTTCATCCCAATCTAAAACACATGTCATGATCGGGCTAGAAAGACATGTGTCGCCCTAAATCCAGACAAAGCGAATTCACTCCAACAACCTTAGGTCTTGACTAGACAACTAGACAATTAAGAAAGTTGACCAAACAATATCCAAACAACAGTATAAGGACCACCTTTATCACACGTATGCCATTCCGTCGATATAGGACTACTACACTGTCTGAATAACACATATCTCTACCTCATGACGCGTGCCACATACACATTACACTCACTTTCTATAAGGTGACAAAGATATACCTAGAATATGGCTACTCAGACAATCATAGGCTATAAGTCAACTATTCATATAGTACAGACCTGCTAGAGCTGTCCAACACGAGTAAAGCAACCCCTACTTGTATAGAATAGACTCGATAGGGCTAGTTGATGGACTAGACCCACTTCATCTTCTAGGGAATATTCCATGCATCTCTCCACTATAAATAGGGGACTCCCCCTTAAGGAAGTTACTCCTGATCTTAACTTTCTCTCACTTACTATTGCATTCTATATTCTCTCTATTATCTTACCTCTCTCATGTAATGACTTGAGTGTTGAAGAACCTTTTCACGTACCTCCTGAGGTGCTCCCAAACATATCTTGGGCAGCATTCAAGCTGACTCTCCACCCGGCTGGAGCCCAGCCACACTGGACCTCACTAGAGCTAAAGAACACACATAATTTAGAAAATTATTAAATGATATAAAATCTAATACAATTGTAATTGAAGTACTACCATTCACAAATGTGGTCCACGATTCATGATCCTCTCGTGCTTATTTTTGTGATTCTAAATCCCATAATAACCAATATGCTTTCTATTTTCAAATTCTCACATGTCTCTAAAACTAGATTTCCGCTATGGTGCTGCTTCTCAAATTTTATGTTCCATTTTTGTTTAGGGTTTGAAATGCCCATTTTAAAATTTTATTTAAACTTTTCTTAATAGTTGCAATTTTTTAGCCTACAATAAAGTTATCACAACATGTTATTCTTTCATTAAGAAGAAATAAACTAGTTGACTCTCATTTGCTTCGAGGGCAATGTGTACGGCCAAACTAAATTGGTTGAGTGATCCATTTTTATTAATGCTACAAGTAGTAATGCAAAACCTGCAAAATTGGTGTTTCCACCTGCATTGCCCATAAACTTGTGCGGACAAAGTATATTATTTTTTGAATGTTTTTATTGAGCCAAAAAGACGACCCACAAACATTATATGTAAAGAAAGTGGACAAGTGATTAATGAAAATAATTGCAAGCCCAATTGATTTAACCAAACACCTTCACCCCATTCACAATCCCAAATCCAATTCCTTCCCATCACATTCCCCAATTCTAGTTGTCGTTCCCAAAATCTAGTGGAGTTGTGACACTCCAGACTGCTTGAACAACCAGCTACCACGAGGCACACCCACCATGTTGCCATAGAAATGCAATGTAACAAATTGTCTACCTATGCGAGAGGACAATTTTAAGTAGAGTATGGCAGGAACTTCATGGACCTCAAGGCCCTATGTATATAAACATCATATACTATCGGTGTATGTATTTTTTCTCTTTTAAAAATACCTCCTAAACTTTGCATGATATGTGATTTTATCACTACACTCCAGAAAATTTGAAAATGAAAACATATCTGATGTCCTAAAAAGTATGTTAATCCATGTGTTATCATTTGTGAGTTGTGATTGAAATAAAAATATATTTTAGTTAAAATGGTAATAATTTAGTATTTTTTTGACGAGTCACAGGTAGTGACACGTAAAGTTGTAAACTTTTTGGGACAATTGATGTGCTCTCATTTAAGGAGCAAATCTTTTGTCCCAAAAAGTTAGTCACTTCATGTGACACTTGCTTTGGTTTAGAGGTAACAAAATTATCCACAATTCATTCATTAAATCTATTAGTTAGGGCTAATGAATTTAAATAGATATAAATATAATCCAATAGATAGTGTTGATAATGAATGATTTCAAATCCATTCATTATATCCAATGGATATTCATGGATATGTTCATTTGGATGGATAATCAATCCATCCAAAAAATAAAAATTCAAAAAAATGACTTGTTTTGCTTTTTAATTTCATTTAATATTTAATAAAATTAAATGCATACATGATTCTCACTCTCACTTTTAATTTTTATTAAATTGATATCAATTGTACATGCACTTAATATTAAAAGTTTATTCTTAAAAAAAGTTATCCAAATAAATGGTGAATGATATAGTAATTATGTATAAATCTTTATATAGATAATGCATAGATATTACACTCTATAAATATTTGTTAAATTTTTTACACATAAAACCTTAAATGTCACATGCTCGTAGAATATTGCAAAAAAATATTTCATTTAAGAGTTCAAAAAATCAATTCTTTAAAAAATTGATTTTAAAAGCATTTTTTAAAAGGTGATTTTAAAAATATTTTATTGAGATAATAGTTCTTAAAACAATAATTTTCTTCAATAGTGTTTTTATTTTCAATAAAAAAATCAAATGATTTAGAATTTTAGATATTCATCCATCCAAATCCATGAAAATGAAACCATGAATTAATTGGATAGACTATAATCCATCCTTTAATTTTGGATATGAACGGATTAGATAACTTAAAATATAGTTTAAATGAATTTATATGGATTGATGAATGATTTTTTTATTCATCCATTAACATCCAAATTCAAATTCATCCATTTGTCACCCTTACTTTGATTGATTTAAAAGAATATTTAAGTTAAAAGTTTAATAATTAAGTATTTTTTTAAGTAATCACACGTGATGATACAAAAGAGTATTACAAATTGTGGGAGGAAAGATGTGATCCTGGTGAAAGTATCCATGAACTATGTTTTCTATGTGGCATTTTTAATCAATTTAAATATTTTAGAGGAGAGAAAATCATTTCACATTCAAATTATCGAAGTTCCATCTTACCCAATTTTAAATTCCAAAGGATAAATTAAACATCTTGTACAAATAAAGTGGTGTATTTGAATGTCCAGTCCCTTTTTAATTCGCCATCTGTGCTAAGGAGTAAATTAGATAAATCATGAATGGATAACAACTAATTATGAGTAAATTAAATAAAGCATGGAGCAACTATGAATGCTAAATATTACTTCCCTAATCTCTATAGTATTATTTATATATTGCTTTCTTTAAAATTTCTTTTCTCATTTTTATAAGATGCTTTATATTCCATGCATCATTAATATTATTATTTTTATTTATTCATTAATAAGAAACAGTAAGTTTGTAAAATTTTCAAGAAAAAAAAATGTGGTAAAATTGCGATATTATAGTTTTAAAAAAATTTATTCACCTTAATATGTATATTAGAGTCAAAAAAGCCATATAATATATATAATAGAGTACTAAATAAATGCTGCAAAATGTTACAATTATTTTTAAAATGTAATATCTATGCACCATCACTATAAAAATATATATATAATTAATATATCACCTACTTATATTTAATAACCAATAATAATTAAATATAAATATTAGATAATGCACCAACAATATTATCACATAAGTACATTTTTTTTTCCCTCTTTTTTATTTGATGGCTAGTTGTAGTAACATAACTTTCGTTTTGAATCTCATACGGTTGGTAAAATTAATACACTTTCAAACACATTAGGAAGTTGTCTTTTGATAATTTTAATATTTATATATTAGTGTAAAAAAGTTGAAATAATTAAGAAATATTTAGATATTGATAGTTTATCAATGAACATGATATATTATATAACATTATAATATCATTCGATCCATATATCTGACTACACTTAATGAGATAAATGTTTGATTATTGTTATTGTAGTGTAAATTTTTTGACATAATGAATATATCATCATCATTTATATGTATTATTTTTATTTAAAGTAGCAGTGTACTCGTGCACTTGCACGGGTCGCTTCTTTGTTTATGCATAATGCATAAATAATATACATATACTTTATAACATCAATAAATCATGTATTGAACTATTATATTTTTCTTCATTCATATAGTTGCAATATTAACATTGATTTTTAGCATATCTCTTGAATGCTTATGTTTTATTTTAGATTAATGTCAATTGTGTATAAATATTTGAATATATTTTTAGCATTCAAATATTGTATAATTAAATGTTATTTATTTGATTATGTTTTAGCTAATAATTATTGTATGAAAATAACTCATAGATTAAAAACACATTAAGTTAGGATTTGATGGATATTTTTTCTGATAATTTTAATCAAAATAATAAAAAGAGTAATAATTGATTTGTTATTCTTATATATTCCTAATTAAAATACATATAGTTTCCATGAATATATCTATCATTGTTATCTTTTAATTAAATAATATAATGATAGTAATTTAATATTTTGAAAATTCTCATTCGTTATATTCCCATATGTTATACTAATATATATTCAAAAAATATAATGATTTTTAATCTTCTTAATCTATTAATGCTAATAATATCTTCTTTAGTAATTTCAAAATATGAAATAGCATTAATGAAATTTGTTATTTGAAATAGCATTGATAAAAGAAGAATGATCATTTCCTTCAATAATGGTGTCATTAATGGTATGATCTTGCTTCCACGAGAATTGAAAATAGAATTATCATGAGAATTATAGTTATTGTTATTAATGCTAATAATATCCTCATTGTTAACATGTTTTTGGTTGCTTAGATTTTTAATTTTGTGGGTCACCTTAAAATTAGGCATTAAAGTTGAAATCGAATTGTTCTCTTGGCCGTTGGCTAAGGAGAAAAACGGATTAACATCTCGCAATTTAATTTAATTAATATTCACATATTGTTTCTTAGAAATCTCCTTTCTAATAACAGTCAATCATTTTCATAAACCTACAACTACTCTTAAACAAATAATACTTGTCATTTTTTGCTCACCCATAGAATTTACATTTATTGTCCTAGTTGTAACGAACATAATAGTTTCCACTTTTCCATGAGATTTGTCAGCCATTATTATCTAATATAAGAATATACTCACAATTGATTTCTTCTTTTTAACTACGGTTGTTTTGTATATTTAAATAATACAATGATATTAAGTAATATATATTCAAAAAATAAGGATCTCGTCCGTTATATTATTTAAGGATTAATTCATTAATGTCATTTAATAGGTAATAAATTATTCTAGTAACTAATATATATTCAAAAATTGTTATAATGATTAATTATATTATTTCTTCATTAGTTATAAATAAAATCACTAAGTATTCATAATGAATAAGTATGAAAATAAAAGAGGACGGTGGAAATTAAATGTTAATATTTTAAAAGCTATAATTATCATTATCATTATTAGAATTTAATATTTTGAAAACGTTAATTTTTTCCTATACAATTATTATGCACGTTATTTTTTTTAGGCAATTGTTAATTTAACCATGTTAACTTTTGGGAAATTTAATATTTGAAACATTTAATATTTTGAACACATTATGTATTCAGATTATAATAATAGTAAGCATTTAACATTTTGAACATATTATGTATTCATATTGTAATAATAATGTATAATAATAATAATAATAATAATGTAAATCATTTTGAATTATTGATAGTTAACACGTTAACAATAGCCAAAATATTAAATGATTAAATCAAAAAATTATTTAACCACATTATAGATTAACTTTTTTTAGGCAATCGTTAATTTAGCCACGTTAACTTTTTGGAAGTTTAATATTTGAAGCATTTACACACGTTATATATTCAGATTATAGTAATAATGTGTAATAATACTAATAGTGTAAATCATTTTGAATTGTTGATAGTTAACTTTTTTATAGCCAAAATATTAAATGATTTATGCAAAATATTATTTAACCATGTTAACTTTTTGGAAGTTTAATATTATGTATTAAGATTATAATAATAATGTGTAATAATAATAATAATAATGTAAATCATTTTGAATTATTGATAGTTAACACGTTAACAATATTGGAAGTTTAATATTTGAAACATTTACACATGTTATTTTTTCATATTGTAATAATAATGTGTAATAATAATAATGTAAATCATTTTGTGGGCAAGAATTTTGGAGGTAAATAGATTCAATGAAGTCATGACACATGTTAGAGATGATGTGGCAATTCAATGAGATGATGACACATGTATGTGAAGGATTTTTTTTGTTAAATAGTAAATAGAAGTTAAGCATACCTAACTAAGGAATAATCTAATAACAGTATAATAAACTTTTATACTATGCAGAGATAGATTATTTTCTCATTAATCAATCTTTTAGTTCTTTTTTAATAATTAGTTTTGGTCTATTTGTATAGGATATTTTTTAAAAGTTTTATCAACGTTAATCAATTTTGTTACTAAAATATATTTACAAAGAGAAAGTTATTTGTTAAAATGATAAGGTTGAGGTATGAAAGGAGACAAAATATTTCTCGAAATAGTAAATTGTATTGACAACAATATGGATTATGATATAGTAATATTGTATTTATTTTGATATAAAAACATAACATTAATCTGTCTTTAATCTTTATACTAAAATTAAACTCATAATTAAATAAGAAAACAAATCACAAAATAAGATAATCTCAATACTAAGAGATATTGTCTAAGAAATCTAAGATATGATAGATATTCTTTCAATATCCAAATATCTTCTAGATATTCTGCATAAGATATTTTCATATATTTTAATACTCCACCTCAAGCTAAAGGTTACTTAGCATTATGCTTGTTAAAATAATACCTTTAAAAATGAAAGTAACCATAATAGTTACATGTACTCTACCCAAACATAGCTTCAAGTTGTTGCAAATGTTAATGAAATCTGAAATGGATTGATCAATAATCAATGATGAGTTTTTCAAGCTCTATGCAAAATAAATTGAATAAGATGAATTGATCAATATCATTAATGAGCTATGCAAACTCTAGGGGAAAAATTGAAGAAGATGAAGACAACAATGTTTAATCATCGATAACATGAGCTATGTCCAAGCTTAACCACCATGAATAAAAGCGCATTAACTTGAATGAATTGAATTGACAGAGAAAGTGACAGATGAGCAATTTGTGCCCAAGAAGAGAGAAAAAGAAGAAGATTTAATTGAAATTAAGAGCGAATTAAACCGTGTTGAATTGAATAATGGTCACACAATAGACAACATCAAACAACAAGGACCAAATTTACAATCATCATTTAAAAGGTAATTGTGACGACATCAAAAACGTCAAGAAGAACCTTGATAAACACAAACATTAACTTCAACTAGATCATGATAGATTTGAACCACTCACAATTCTATATCCAACAATCCCTTCAAGATAAGCGTTGAAAGTGAGATGACAACAATAAATTGGAATAAGTGGGAAAGAAAGTAACAACCGGAAAACTAATCGACAAAAAGATCACAAGCATAAGCTCTCCTAAAGGCGGATACCATGATTCTAATATCATGTTAAGGTTTCATCTTTGTTAAGGTTCCACCTCAAAACCAGTTGGTTTTGAGCGGAGTAGTCCAACAAATATTTAAATCATGTCTAAGATAATGAGGCAAGGGATGTGGGATTTACTTCCCAACATGCCCCCTCCACATAAATTTGTCAGACTAAGCGAATGGTTATCTTTAGCCTATGATTAAAGGATATCTTTTGGTCCATAATAACTAGAGAGAAGTTAAGTTCTGACTCAGATACCATATTAAATTCACAGGGTTGAGGTATGGAAGTATAGAAGAGAATTCTGAAACTAGTGAATTAAATTGATAGTAGTATGAATAATGATATTGTGTTTATTTTGTTATAAAGATATAACATTAATCCATATTTATACTAATATTAGACTCCTAATTAAATAAGAAAACAAATCATAAAATAAAATAATTTCAATCCTAATAGATCTTTTAAGATATAATCTAACAGACATAAGATATAATAATAATGATATTTTCTTGATATTCAAATATCTTCAAGATATTCTATATAAGATGATTCAAGATATTGTAAGATAGTTTCCTATATTCTAATATTATTGAATAATTGAGTGAAAAGAGAAAGTAAACTATGCTTACTAATAAATGGAAAATTTGAAGAAAAAAATAGATCTAATTGTCAACACATTAATTGTACCAACATATTAATCATTTTCCATAATTCATAAAACTACCCAAAATTTTCTAAATTACTAAATCATGAAGTAATAAATACACCTTGGTTAATTATTTAATTTTGTTGTACATAACTACGATGAGTTCTTAAGCTGTGTTTACTAAAATTAGTTGAGAAGCTAGCCAAATGTTGGCAAATCAACTCAAGGTAGAAGTTAGTTTAAGGCTTAAAGGCTGATGGGTTGGTGTGTGTGGTAAAACTTGCTCATAATTTGACTGGAAAATAATAAAATGATATGAACGAGCTTATGTGTGAGTGAATTATAAAAGATAAGTTAATTTAAGAAGGGGCTTATGAAATCCATGGATATAATCTCCGAAATTTTCTGAAGATCCACTGTAACCACATAAGGCTACATGTTTGTTTTTATTGTAAAGTAAGTTTGTTGGCTAGCTTATAATCTCTCTCAAAGTCTTGCCAAACGCTTTTAATATGCAATAAAATAATAATTTCATTAACGAGTGTCTTAAGGTCAAGAACATTAATTCTATAATAAAAAGGTATTACTTCATAATCAGAAATTAGAAACATTTCATTTGAAATCATAATTTCTGGACTTTTAAAAATATTTTAATACATCTGTTAAAATGGTAGGAGGCATGAAAAAGATTTTTTGATGAATCAAGAAAGATGAAAGAAATAATTCCAAAGTTACATTGGATCATCTATATAAAGAGAAGAAAATGCTAACTACCATAAACAAATTAATTAACTGACTAACAAAAACTCAATTATTTTAACATTCCCCCGCAAGCTGGAATGTATTAAGCATTCCAAGCTTGAAATAATTGTGTTGAACACAAAAATATACTCTAATACCTCCTCTTCCTGGTGAGCGAATCTTCGTCTCCCAGTCTTGAAATCTGAATGTGAAGCAATACTGACGCTTACCCACCATAGGGCAGAAGCAACTTCATCCAAAGCTTAACCATCTATTTCGACAGAAGCTTAACCAACCAAACCAACCATAATGGATGAAAGAGAGAAAATGGATCTGAATGATCCTAATATATTACTTCAATAATGTAAAATACACACTATAGTATTGTGTGTTTAATGAGAGAGGTGTAAAGAAAATAGAGTAGTAAAGAAAAAAAACATAATATGGGGTAAATGATAAAGAATATGAAAAGAACGTATATGCACCAAAGCCAAGACTTTTCTGACAAATCAAAACCATTAGTCGGGTCAAAGGACTCAATGAACATCGAGTGCACGAAGTAAATGCCAAGATTTTCACTTTTGGATCATATATGCATGGCCCTGGAACAGATATAGATATTTTGTGTGTAGGACCTACACATGATTCTAGAGATGAAGACTTCTTTATTAAGCTGCAATGGATGTTATCCGAGATGCTATAAGTAATAAAAGAGTTGCACTTTATTTCTTGATGAAGTTCTTGAATGAGTCTTGATAGTCCTCTTTCTTATTAATTCTTGATGATATAAACTAGATTGAGCATTCTTCAATATATGATAAGAATTTAACCTCGAATGGATCAAGGAAGAATAAAACATAAAGGAAAAAAGAATGAAGGAGTTCTTTGTTTGAGGGTTCTGAATATGATGATGAATTTTCCTTGATCAAACTCCAACTTTTCTCACTTTGATGATTGATGCATGATGATGATTCTATCTTGAATCTTGGAACGGTAAAAGCATAAGCAGAAGTGATCAAAACAATAATTATTGTTCTAATACCATGTTAGAATGGTAGGAGGCATGAAAAAGATTTCTTGATGAATCAAGAAAGATGAAAGAAAAAAGTTTTATTTATTGAATATTGAATAGATTGGTAACAAAATTGCATTGAATCCTTTATATAACTAGCAGTGTACCTGTGCACTTGCACGGGTCGCTTCTTTGTTTATGCATAATGCAAATATAATATACATATATTTTATAATATCAATAAATCATGTATTGAAACATTATATTTCCCATTCATATAGGTGCAATATTAACATTGATTTTTGAGTGTATATGTAGAATATTAACAATTATAAATGCGTTTGTATAAGCATTTATTTGTTGAAAGTGTGATTATAGAAAATATTTGATTCTTAAATAACTCAATAAATAAAATTCAAATTGTATTGGATAATATCTCACCTCTATATTCTCTATATAAAATTATAAATATAAGGAGTTATTTTTGCATCATATTTTTTGTGATTACGTTTATAAGTATCATATAAAGTCATAAGGATTTTTTAGCATATCTCTTAAATGCTTATGTTTTATTTTAGATTAATGTTCATTGTG
>NC_032009.1:10277119-10281443 GCF_001865875.1 Lupinus angustifolius | reverse complement strand
GACATGAACCAATCACTAATTAATATTAAATTATTATTAGCATATAAACTATATAATATATAAAAAGTAGGAAGAACAATATGTGAGGAGGAGATGACATGTGGCATGAAGGAGAAAGTGACATGTGGCATGAGGGAAGTAGAAAGTGACATGTGACATGAGGGTTATGATTTTCTAATATTTGACAGTATATTAAGATTATTATATTGTTAATAGAGAAAAATTAAAATTCAAAGAATCTGAACTGTAATATTAAAATTCAGTGCGAAAAATGTCAAAAAACTTTGACGAGGTGAAAAAGTACAATTATTCTTAGATTAATGGTAAAAATTAAATTATATAGATAGATTAATGTAAAGAAATAATTTGAATGTGAAAAATGATTTCAATTTCATCTAATGTTCAATTACTATTACTTTTTAACATAACAAAACATAGATGTTATAAACACTCAATTTTAGTGGGGTAGCGACATGAACCAATCACTAATTAATATTAAATTATTATTAGCATATAAAATATATAATATATAAAAAGTAGGAAGAAAAACATGTGAGGAGGAGATGACATGTGGCATGAGGGAAGGAGAAAGTGACATGTGGCATGAGGGAGTTTTTTTATTATATTATTAATAGAAGAATAGAAAAACTAATTATTCTAACTAAACTAATTAACCAACTAATGCTCAACTGTTTTAACAACATCATTTCTCAATAAAAAAATTATATAATAGATTTCTTAACTACTCTGTTTAGGTAATGAGTACTATATATCCCATAAAATAAACTTTTTTTTTCTTCTAAGGAATATATGGTTATGATTCTTAAATCATAAATTTTATCTATTTATTAATTTAGAATATTACAAAATATTTTAAGGAAAACTTGTTTTTAATTTTCTTACAATCCTAAAAATGGCCAACAAGGCTTAGCATTATGAACAAATGATTGCATTTTTTTAGTATGATGTCTAATAGAGTTGCACTTTCGTTAGTTTGGATAAATCTTTATGGAAAATTAGAATGGAACTAAACAAAAGTAGCTGAGTTGGCTGGATAATAACATTTTTTATTAGTAAAGAAATTTATTAATAATGAAATAAAGAAATTAGGAGAGCAAGTACTCATATCCACTCAACCTCAAAAATTAACAAAGAAGGAAACAATTTGAAGGATATCACACCAATTCTAGATAAGAGTAAGAGAACCAAACATAACCAATCTAATTGGGTTTTTGGGTAATTCTATTTGCTCTAATACATAAAAGGGACACAAAACTTTTCTGAAAAAATAGACAATGAAAAATCATTCCTGTTCTAAAATAGGCAACTAAATCAATGATTCTTCCAAATTACTAAATCCAAAAACATTGCCCAAATCTGAAAACACATTTTATTTGATTACAAAATTAGATAAAGAGGCGAGCTTTCATTAGAGTAAGAAATTTATTACATCATAAAATTATGAATATAATATCTTTATACAGTATGAAAATTTATTCACACTCCAGCATTTATTAGTTATATATAAACGATGGACGATTGAGGGATAGTGTATTGTTAATGCATAATATCTATGTATTTACAATGAAAAATTTGTACATAGTCATTGTATTATTCACCATTTATTTGTATTACTTTCGTTTAAAAGTCAACATTGATTAAAAATAAATGGTAAATAATACCATAACATTGTAAAAAACTATTATACTTTCGTCAATGTATAAATTTTTTCTTAATTTTTTTCTTTCTAAAGTTATTTGTCATGATTATTTTAGTTTTTCTGTACTACCAATGATATTCCCTCACATTTTTTGGCAAGGATTAATCCCTTTCGGGGTTCGTGGCTGCCCCAATAAATGTCGTTATCAGGAATCGAACCATCGACCTTAGTATCCAGTGTAACCTTACATCAGTAGACCAACTCCTTATTAGTGATTATTTTAGTCTTTAGTAATGATTATGTCTTTCACATTAAAAATTCGAAGTACCCTTTCACATTTTTTATGATGTACAACTTACTTCTAAAATTAAAAACTATGGAAAACGAATATTTCTTGTGAAAGATAGTGTCCCTTAAACTTTTTATGATATGGGATTTTGTCAAAACAGTTAAAAAGGTGAAAAGTGTCATAAACTATGTTTTGTGATACCAAAAAAAACTCTGTTTTGTTATACTTTAACCCAACTTAAATATTTAAGAGGAGGGAAAAGTCATTTCACATTCAAACTATCAAAGCTCCATCTTACACCATTTTAAAAACGAAAAGCTAAATTAAAGATAATAATAGTATCTATGTATCATTAATATAAAAATTTATACACATCATATATCATAATTTATAGAGTAAATTATTTTGACATCTCTGAGTTTTATTGAAATTACACAAATCATTCCTCACTTCTCTACCCCTATGTAAACCTCCTAGTTTTTATATTTTCATTACACTGACTACTCTGCGTGAGAAATAAATATAATCTTTTAAACAAAAAATGTGATAAATGCAATTAAATTAAACAAAACATGATGGAAACAAGTCCAAATAATATATAAACCAATATATCTTTATTATTTTTTGTTACAAAATGCATCAACAATTCTAAAGAGATAATGTTTAAATCGCTCTTATATTATATCACACTGAACCAAAAATAATAAATAGGTATTGACTTATATATTATTTGGACTTGTTTTCACAATATACCATATTTTGTTTAACTTAATTGTATTTATAATATTTTTGTTTAAAAGATTACACTTATTTCTCATATAGGGATGATCAGTGTAATAAAAATATAAAAATTATGGGGTTTGTGTAGGTGTAAAAAACTGAAGAGTGTTTTGTGTAATTTCATTAAAACTCAGGACATGTCGGTGTACTTTAATTTGTATTATTTCTTTTGAACAATCAATAACAATTAAATATGAATAGTAATGATGCAATGATAATAGATAAAATTCTTAATATATATTTTTACTCATTAAACATCCGGTAAAAATCAAGTGGCGTTTTTGTTATGTTCCCTCCTTTTTTTTAATTCACCGATTTGCAAACAAGTAAATTATAAAGCATGGATGTATAATAACTTAGTTCGAGTAAAATAAATAAAGCATGGATGTCTAATAAACTTAGTCGGAGTAAATTAAATAAAGCATGAATCAATTATGAATGCTAAATAGCACTTCCTCTAGTATTATTTATATGTTGCATTTTTTAAACTTTCTTTATCATTTTTATAAGATAATTTATAATTTTTATGCAACATGTTCCATCCCGATCCCACCAGATATCTCATCCGACCAGGATGGGACCTAACTGACCAAACAAAACACAAGTAGACATGGACTAGACCTTTACGTTATTCTCGCATAAGTCTCATACATGCTGCTGACACTACACTAAATGCATACCCCAATTGGGCTCTGTCACGCCCTCTGAAAAAGTCAATTTGTCCCCATGAGCCTGATAAGTCCAACTTGGAGGCTTGCATCACCTCATACCCAATATCACTGGTCTTGACACCTCATTCAGTCTCAATTGAGCTCTTCCATGCCGCCTACAACTCCAACATGCCCCCTTTGACAGACATAGTCAAAGATGAACTTACTATGCGGTAGGGACAGACCTGCTACGTCCCTCCAATGCACATTGCCAAGTCGCCATCAGCCACTAGATAGATGTCACGTCGCCATAACATTTACTATAAATAAGGGGTGTCCCTACACGGAAAGTATTCATATTCTCCTACATCATAAATACTTCACTCACACTCATAAGCATATTAATTCTCTCATTCATTGCTAACATTTACTTCCATCTAATCTCATTTATTCTCCATCAATCTTCCTTAAACTTATACCGACTTAAGTGTTGGAAAACCTTTTCAGGTATCTCCACCGGCAGATCTGATGTGAACCTCATGGTTAAAAGGCTCTTGAAACGATCTATCTTGGTTGGTGTATGGCCTAAGCTCACGGTTGAGTAGAGCTCTTGAGATTAAGCAGTGGAAATGTATTGAAATTGGATAAAATAAGATGGAAAATATTTGAGGTGAAGGCGCCACAACACTTGAGGTGTTGATAAGCCAAAGTGATGCTCGCCACAAGAACTTGGTTCTTGATAAGAACTTCTAATCTTGGTTCAGCCAAAAAGGTTTGGAGAATACTCTCACAAGGATATAATCCTTTTTGATTCACAAAGGAATTCAATTTACTTTCAACTCAATGTGTTTTATTTCATAGCGAAAAGCCTTACATTTATAGGCAAGCCTCCAAGGCTCCCACAGTTTGCAACTAAGACTTGCATGGTAAGTTTACATTGGATTC
>NC_032009.1:10276476-10277019 GCF_001865875.1 Lupinus angustifolius | reverse complement strand
TCTCGTCCTCACCCTCTTCCTCATCCTCATCATATTCTCATCCTCATCCTCCTCCTCATCCTATCCTCATCCTCATCCTATTCTCATCCTCTACCTCATTCTACTCCTTATCCTATCCTCATCCTTATCCTATCCTCATCCTCGTCCTCATCCTATCCACATCCTTATCCACATCTTATCCTCATCCTCATTCTCCTACTAATCCTATCCTCATCATCATCCTCATCCTCATCCTCATCCTCTTCCTCTTCCTCATTCTCGTCCTTATCTTCATCCTCTTCCTCATCCCCATCCTATCCTCATCCTATCCTCAACCTCGTCCTCATTTTCGTCCTAATCCTATCCACTTCCTCATCCTCATTCACATCCTCATCCTCATCCTCATCCTGTCCTCATCCTCATCCTATCCTTATCCTCATTCTCGTCCTCATCCTATCCTCATCCTCGCATCCACATCCTATCCTCATCCTCATGCTTTCCTCTTCCTCATCCTCATTCTCATCCTAACCTCATTCTCATCCTCCTCCTATCCTCATCATCATC
>NC_032009.1:10271390-10276376 GCF_001865875.1 Lupinus angustifolius | reverse complement strand
TCAAAATTCACATAAACAAACAATTTTAAGTCTTTAACAAATTCACAGTATAAGTTACAAAACATATATCAATCCAAAAGTATCACTTAACAACTTCAAAATATAAATAAATGATACAAGTTCACAACTCATCTAGAAAACAAATAAATTTGGAGTTTTAACATTTAGCACCAAAGAGTCAAAGTTGTCTCATATCGAAATTATATTTTTGCACTAAATCCTATTTTCACACATTACTTCAAGATTACACAAATGTCACTGAGATTACAAACGAATGTTAGAAACCAAAAGGTGTAATCTAAGTATGTCTTGGAAGCATGTGCCTTGAAGTGTTGAAGAATGATTGGAAAGATGAGTCATCTTGTAATGAGTTTTTAAGTTTTTTTAAAAAAAAAAAATGAGTATAAACTGGCCGGTTTAGTCAAATATCAGCCGGTTCATCAGTTTTGACCGGTTTTGATACTTAACCGGTTCAACATCTGTACCGTATCGGTTAGGGGTCCGATTCGCCAGTTTTCCGGTCGAACCGGCCGAACGATACGGTTTTTATAACATTTTATTTAACAATATCATCACTACTATTCCTCCCACCATTCTAGAAAACTTTGTGAGCAACATTTTCCTCTACGTTCAGGGATCTCTTCATCACATTATATGAAAGAAGAATATGATTGAATTTAAACAGAAAATGATGAGTACAAATGTCATATGAGGAATCATAACTATGGCACAAAATAACCATGATTTCATCCCCACTAATCTACTTAGATTTAATTATTGAATTGATGTTCCTCAAACTTGTCCTCGACGAAATTGTTATTCATTGCATGCCAGATTGTCCTAACTCTAAAGCATTATGGGCCACAATGGGCTTTATATGTCAAGAATTTTACCAAAAAAAAAACTAATACATGCCAATAGATTATGGCTTATGGTAAAGATAATAACTATAGTTTCTTGCCAATGTTGAAGTGAAAGATTCTGAGATATGGATTTGGAGAGTTTGAGTTTGGTTTCCTTTTCAACAAAATAATTTACCTTTGTACAAGGAATCCTTTACTATATATATACTTTCAATTTTTTTTGAAAATTCAATTGCAATATAGTATAAGGTTATATCAATCCCACAAGAAATTTCAATAGAAATGTTAGCCATAATTTAGTTTTACAACAATAACAAGAGAAAACCGTAGTTTGTTGGTTTTGTTGTTTACAAGTAAAATAAAGTGCAAGAAAAGTAAAGCTAACTATTCAAAGTTCAAGAGAAGAATAGTATTTGAGAATATGGAAGTAATGTTCTTTAACTTTTCAATATCAAAATGATTTGATTATACAATTTATTTTGGTATGCTTGATTTCACCACTCATTACTTCTTAACTAACCTTTCTGGGCATGGGCAAAGCCAATGATTTTCAAACATTGTTTAATGCACTACCCCTCATTGGTTTATACGTGGCAAAATGAGTCTGTCACATTTGATATCAACTTCCTCAATGCTTGCTAGTGTTGAAAACATGTTGCTTACTTTGGATGCTTGATATGGAAAATTATATAATCTTTGGTCTCGATATTAAATCATTTATGGATTGATCCAACAAAAAAATTGGATCTTAAAATCATATTTTGGGTGACCAATCTAAAATAAACATTAGGAGTAGATGGAATTGATCAATAAAATTAAAGCATATAACTTATATTAAGAAATTAGAATGAATACACAAAGTTAAAGAATGTTACATCATGCTCTGAATCGAGAGGATTAGTATCTAAGCATTGATGCTTTTGGCTCCAAGTGATGATCCAAGAACAATCTCCTAATGTTGGGTAAACACGAAGTAAAAGACACCTAAAGGGAGGATGGGTTGAATAGGTGTAGAGAATCACTAATGACACTTTTTCGATTGATTAAGAGCATTGAAAAACAGTCTAGGATAATCAATTATCACATCAAACAATCGATTACTATAAAAAATAATAATTAATTACTATATGTAATAATCGATTCTTCTGATTCTTTGAAATCTTGATCAAAACAAGTTATCTCGGAAACAACCTTTACTTGTTCAATTTGCTTAATGAAAATATCTCAGATGCAATACAAATATTGTGCATAAAAAGAATCAATAAGCAAATTCAAGAAACACAACGAAACATGTAAATACTGAAATCCAAAGAGATAAAAGGATAGAAGAGTGTGCCAATGAATTTTATCCTGGTTCATTTGTGGGTCTACTTGCAAACTAAATTCAGGCATCCCCTTTAGATCTCGAGAGATTTTCTTCACTATGTAATAAAGCGTATATTACAAACACACTTCCAATGAACTTTACAAATGCTCCTTTCTTGGCCCTAGAGTAACTTATGTTGTTTTGACCTCCTACCCGTATCTTAGGATACTCAACACTTACTCACGGTGTGGCCCTAGCCGCTTCTTCCTCTCAACCGATAGGTCAAATCAATTATCCCAATCGATTATAGATTATCGATATACTAAAATCTGGTTATCTGTTGGAAATAATTGATTGTTTATTGAGTAATCGATTATTGATACCAAAAGATCCAAGATCTTAGCTACTGGAACTTTTGTAATTGATTATTCCAATACATAATTGATTATTGGATACCCCATGTCTATCTAAATGATTATCACCCATGGTAATTCATTAGCAGTGTTGAAAATTTGTTTCTTTAATGCATGATGAACCTCCTACATGATGTATGTGTATGTAATGCATGATTTTGAAATAAGTACCATTTTGATGCATAAAAATCATGTATGGAAAATGTAATGCATGAACCTTATTTATCATGTATAGAAGATGATGTGCCTCATTTTAGATAAATACAATTTTAAGCCTTGTGAGACTTCAATCCTAGGTTCACCTAACCTAGACTCAATCTAAGCAAGCATCTTAAAACTTCTATAAAATATAAAAGCTTTTCCTAAGGCTGTGATGGCCTTGAGTCTTGACATGTTGTTTGTAGAGTTGTCTTTATCTTCAAGGTTTCCAAAAGTCATTGTCTTCATCAAAACCCTATGAGTTGATCATACTTGAAACCTTTGACTCCTATTGCATTGTCAATCTCCCCTTTTTTGATGATGATAAACTATGAATGATATCAATCCTTAGACAAGCTTGATGACAATGAACTTTATGTTTGTAATGGTAGTGAAATCATCTGCACTGCTCCCCCTCAATTCATGCATGAGGTAGCGTCATATACAACCAATGTTGATAGTATATAATTAAAGGTAACATACATTAGTCATTCATAAAAGTACAAAATGATAGAAATCAAAGTTCATTGCAAATACACCATAAACACGATAAAATGATAAGTTCAAGAATTATAAACATATTTGACATTACCAAATACAAGTTTAAAAACACAATACTAGATAAAAATTAGAAGAAATTTGTAGACAAGGCCACAACTTAGAGGAATTTTGGGCTTATACGAATTAATTCTAGAATGAGTACTTGAATCTGTTTTAGTGCTTTCGATAAATGATTGTCTGCAGTTCTACTTGATAATCGATGTGAAAATTTTGCCTAGTTTTTTTATAGTTTTTCCCAGGTAATCAATTATTGAAACGATAATCCATTACTTTTCAACCATTTTTTCCTAGGTTTACATTTCGTCTCCCATGTAATCGATTATAACAAAAAATGGCCGATTACTTGCAGTAAAATCATAGATTAGAGTGCACTTTGTGTGGTTCTTATGGGATGCTAATATACTATTAGTAGAAACCTATCCTAAGGGTCTAAGACACACTAACAAGCAAACAAAAAATCATGAATTTGATTAGATACAAGAATCATGCATTCAAATATAATAACATATAAGCACACAATAGAATCATGGCAAAATCATATACCAAAACCTAAAGCAAACTAGCTTTGATACGATTCATCAAGATTTCTGAGCTCTCTGCGTAAAACAAATAAAGTATTCCTTGGAAGGGGCTTGTTGAATATATCGGCTAGCTGCTTTAATATTTACACAAACTCAATTATGCAAACACATTTTTGCACACGATCCTTAAGGAAGTGATGTCTAATTTCTATATGCTTAGTTCTTGAATGGGCATTATGGGATTCTTATATAGGTTAATGGCACTTGTGTTATCACACTTGATAGGTATTTTATCAAGCTTTAGACCGTAGTCTAATAATTGATTGATGTTTCACCCATAAGATTTTAGTGCAACGCACATTGACAGTAATGTATTCCGCTTTTCTTGTAGATAAAGTAACACAAGTTTGCTTTTTGCTATACAAGAAACTAGGGAAATACCCAAAAGGTAGCAAGTTCCACTTGTACTCTTTCGGTCTAACTTGCATCCAAAAAAATCGGAATTTGAGTATCCTATTAAAGAGAGTGAGGCATTGTTGAAAGCATATTCTCGGTGTATTTTATTAGGAGTTTTCTCCTCTCAACAAATCATCCTGACAGTAGTGTCAATTTGTTGAAAGATTAATACTCTCATTTTCGTTATGTTCTTTTTTTTTGATTAAGTAAGAGAACTCGGTTTTACTCTTTGTTCACCATCTCGGCTTTGTTGAAATAAATTCCAACGCCGGTATAATGGCTTCAAGAATATTCCAATTACGACTTACTTCGTTAATAATCATGTAAATAAGTCATTCCTTCTTTGCCCCATCTCGGCTTGTTAGAATATATTCTAATGCCGGTACAATGGTATCAAAGCAATTACCTATTACATAATTATTAAGTACCTTTGAATACCATCTCAGTTTTGTGGAATAAATTCCAACACCGGTTTAATGACATTCTAATATATAAAAGTGATGATTAGTTAGTTGTTAGATACAAATAAATAATTATAGAACAAAAAAATAATAAATTTAAGTGACCTTTTATTTATTTACTCCCTTTTGGGTTCATTTTATTAACAAACCAAACATCTTCCTTAAGGAATGTTGGTATTAAAGAATAAATAAAATGCGGAAAGTAAA
>NC_032009.1:10271105-10271383 GCF_001865875.1 Lupinus angustifolius | reverse complement strand
AAAAGTTAGTAAGTTAGTTTCATCACTTTTGTATATTAAAAGGTGTTTTCAACAAATAAATTTATTGATAACAACACTTTACTATTTTACAATTTACACGTCTTTCAAGACTCAATTGTAGTATAGTATAGGGTTATGTCGAACCACAAGGAATTACCTAATAAAATAAATCTTGTAAACATGTTAAAGCACAAATAATGGTTTAAACATATTTTGGTGGTTTTTCAGTTTGATTTGCACATAAATAAATTAACAAGAAAAATAAACTAAGTATTCAC
>NC_032009.1:10256963-10271005 GCF_001865875.1 Lupinus angustifolius | reverse complement strand
GTTTACATTGGATTCCTAAAACCAATGAATCTACTCCTAAATTAGACTATATTCGAGTAGTAAAGAAAAGATCACATGTGTTTCGTGTGCTTTATTACAATTGAAAACAAACTTAATGACTTGGCCTAAGGTGCTTGATTGCCACGATTGGATAGTGATGAGCATGAGATTCCTTTTCTCCTTAAGTGCGCGACTCAACAATTAAGTCACATGATCAATGAGACTTGAAGACTCCTTAATGCTCACGGCTAAGCTTTGATGAGCTCCATTGGATTCTTCTAATTTGGCACATGGAAATTGTTGGAGTTAAGCCTTCTTAATGCTCCTCAGGTACACTTGGACTTGGCATAGGATTCCTTTGCTAAGGAATGAATTTCCCACGACTAAGTGTGATTAAGGATGCACTAAATAGCATAGAATGTCATTGGTGCAAGATGGTAGGCTGCCAATGGCTAGGACATGTGCATAATGCACCATTAAGGTCTCAAACGGCGATATGCTAATTCCACACGAGCAACTTTGCTCCAACAGCTCTGAAATTAACTTAGGATTCCTCTGGATGAGATGTGCCCATGTGGATTTAGCTCCAACGGTCCAGACATGATGTTTCAGCCTCATAAATGCCCCATTAAGCCCCTCCACGGTCATATTGTGATTTCCTTCGAGCAATCTCCCTCAAACGACTATAATAGTCTTTATGTACCTTCCAAATAATATTAGACAAAGTTAGAATGAGTTTGGTTCACGAAAATTATAAGTTGGTCCAAGCATTAAAGTGTCGGTTACACTTTTGGGCTTGACTTAATCATCCACAAATCATTTTTCATTCTGGTCAATTTTTATGGGCAGATTTATGACAAACATACTTGAATTAAATAAAATAAGTGTTGAACAAATGTTAGCCACACATTTATTATAAAAATTAAATTTGCTCAAAACTAATTAAATTGGTTGGTCTGACTCGGTCAGGCTACGCCCAGTGCTTGATGCGGCACGCTAGGCGCATGCGCCTCAATCAGATTTCCTGGCCAGGCCAGTTTGGCCCAGTGCCTGGTGCAACACTAGGTGCACCAAAGTCCCCAACTCGGTTAGAGTTGTCTCGGTCAGGAATTGGCCTGATGCGTGTGGCTCCTTGTCAGGGCCATTTTTAGCGCCTTGGTCAGACCCGTGGCCTGACTCATGCGCATGGCCTGGTCCATCCTTGGCTCGGTCAGAACCATGGACCAAGATGCTAGTGAGCATCTTTATACCCCCGTGGGCTATTTTTGGCTCACTATCATGGATCAACATTATGAGTTGTCCAAGGGCATTTTGAGCCCTTTTTGCTCTAACCCTAGTCATAGGACCACTTATGCCTTCAAGGCCATCAATATCAAAGTTAGGCTCTTTGAGGTTCACATCATCCCCTCCTTCTTGAGAGATTTCGACCTCGAAATTGTATCTTCTTCACCTACATCAAATGGAAGCAAACCATCAACATTTTCTAAATTATCATTAGATAAATACTACCCTTGCTCTCGGATTCTATTTGCTTTGGTACATTCCTTAGTAAATTCTATTTGATTGATTAAGTCATCCATGAGTCCAATCTCAATACAAGTGATCATTGTCTTGGCTTCCCATCCGTCATCAACTCATTTGATGATTCCAAGCTCTTGAAAAATTTTAAAAATATTTTTTGGCAAAACAAAGTTAGTTGTGAAAATAAATAGAGGGGTAGTGGGTTGTTTGGTTAGAACAACTCTTTGATCTTCCACTTTATCCATAATGCCTAAGAAGTTGAAACACTTGACATGTCTACTCCTTTGACTTGGAACCACGACTAGTTTACCTTGGCTTATAGTCACGAATCCCTTGGTGTTAGGTGTAGCTTCCTTTGTTGGGCTCTCCTTCTTGAGTTTGTCCACCCACATTGATGATTGATACTTGGAACTAGAACTAGAAGAGAATTTAGACTTTTTTTGCCTCAATTGCTCCTCTACCTTTATTGTTTGTTGCACAAGATCATCTAACTCAACATAGTGTTGTAATTCAACAATGTCTTGGATGTCTTGATTCAACCCATGTAAGAACCTTGCCATAGTGGCTTCTCGGTCTTCATGGAAATTAGACCTCAACAAGGCTAATTCTATCTCCTTGAAATACTCATCAACACTTTTAGACCCTTGTGTGAGCCTTTGTAGTTTGTTGTGAATATCCTTTTGATAGGAGTTAGGAACAAACCGTCTCCTCATGATCAACTTCATATGTTCCCATGTATCAATTGGTTCAGCACCAATCCTTTTCCTCTCCTTTTGAAGCTGATCCCACCAAATCATGGCATACTCCTTGAACTCCAAGGCTGTCCCCTTCACTTTCTTCTCCTCATTGTTAGAATTGCAATCAAACACTTGTTCAATTTTCAATTCCCACTCAAGGTCAGCCTCCAGATCATTTTTGCCAATAAAGGTTGGAACCTTTATCTTGACCCCTTCTAATTTGTTATCTTCCCTTCTTCTCCCCCTCCTTGCTTCCCTCATTTGCCTACCCCTACCTCTCTCATCATCTGAGCCACTTGAGTATCCATAGGCTCGGTTGTCAAGCCTTCTATCATATTCCAATTTCATTTGCTCCATTTGCATTTGGAGTGTTTGAAATTGTGTGGTAATCATGGCATGTAGGGTTGCTGTCCTTGGGGACAATGGAGAACTATCAGTTTCGTGATTAGATATTTCACTCAAACTCACGTGTATCACTCACTTTTTGTTTGTGGAAAATGTAGGGAATTGTGTATCATTCAACACTCTGTCCTCCACGACCTTCTTAAGTAAACCAAGTTTTGAACCAAGAATTTTGTGAAAGAAAATCACTCCAACTTCTCAAAATTGGAACGTTGTGACTTGAGTTATACCTCAAAGAAAGAACTTGGCACTTTTTGTTTAGACTCTTTTTGGATTCTTTGAACTTTTGTAGAATCACTTTGACACTTTTTTTTTACACTTTTGATTTTTTTTTGTTGGACTTTTTGACACTTTTTGATTTTTTTTTTTAATTTGGACTTTGACACTTTTGAAAGATAAAGATAAAGAAATATAGATATACTCACGGCCAAAAGAAAAGATTAGTGAACACCAAGTAAGAGACTAGCTCTGATGCCACTTGATGTGAACCTCTTGGTTAAAAGGCTCTTGAAACGATCTATCTTGGTTGGTGTATGGCCTAAGCTCACGGTTGAGTAGAGATCTTGAGATTAAGCAGTGGAAATATATTGAAATTGGATAAAAGAAGATGGAAAAGATTTGAGGTGATGGTGCCACAACACTTGAGGTGTTGATAAGCCAAAGTGATGTTCGCCACAAGAACTTGGTTCTGGATAAGAACTTCTAATCTTGGTTCAGCCAAGAAGGTTTGGAGAATACTCTCACAAGGATATAATCCTTTAAGGAATTCAATTTAACTTTCAACTCAATGTGTTTATTTCATAGCAAAAAGCCTTACATTTATAGGCAAGCCTCCAAGGCTCCCACAGTTTGCAACTAAGACTTATGCACGGTAAGTTTACATTGGATTCCTAAAACCAAATGAATCTACTCCTAAATTAGACTATATTCGAGTAGTAAAGAAAAGAGCACATGTGTTTCGTGTGCTTTATTACAATTGAAAACAAACTTAATGACTTGGCCTAAGGTGCTTGAATGCCACAGTTGGATAGTGATGAGCCTGGGATTCCTCTTCTCCTTAAGTTCGTGGCTCAACAATTAAGTCACATGATCAATGAGACTTGAAGAATCCTTAATGCTCACGGTTAAGCTTTGATGAGCTCCATTGGATTCTTCTAATTTGGCACATGGAAATTGTTGGAGTTAAGCCTTCTTAATGCTCCTCGGGTACACTTGGACTTGGCATAGGATTCCTTTGCTAAGGAATGAATTTACCATGACTAAGTGTTGATTAAGGATGCACTAAACAACATAGAATGTAGTTGGTGCAAGATGGTAGGCTGCCAACGACTAGGACATGTGCATAATGCACCATTAAGGTCTCAAACATCCATATGGTAATTCCACACGAGCAACTTTGCTCCAACAGCTCTGAAATTAACTTAGGATTCCTCTGGATGAGATGTGTCCATGTGGATTTAGCTCCAACGGTCCAGACATGATGTTTCAGCCTCATAAATGCCCCATTAAGCCCCTCCACGATCATATTGTGATTTCCTTCGAGCAATCTCCCTCAAACGGCTATAATAGTCTTTATTTACCTGCCAAATAATATTAGACAAAGTTAGAATGAGTTTGGTTCACCAAAGTTATAAATTGGTCCAAACATTAAAGTGTTGGTTACACTTTTGGGCTTGACTTAATCATCCACGAGTCGTTTTTCATTCTGGTCAATTTTTATGGGCAGATTTATGACAAACATACTTCCATTAAATAAAATAAGTGTTGAACAATTGTTAGGCCACACATTTATTATAAAAATTAAATTTGCTCAAAACTAATTAAATTGGCTAGGCTTGATGCGGCATGCTAGGCGCATGCGCCTCAGTCAGATTTCCTGGCCAGGCCAGTTTGGCCCAGCGCCTGGTGCAACACTAGGTGCACTAAAGTCCCCAACTCGGTTAGAGTTGTCTCAGTCTGGAATTGAGCCTGATGCGTCTGGCTCCTTCAGGGCCATTTTTGGCGCCTTGGTCAGACCCGTGGCCTGACTCATGCGCATGGCCTAGTCCATCCTTGGCTCGGTCAAAACCATGGACCAAGATGCTAGTGAACATCTTTATACCCCCTTGGGCTATTTTTGGCTCACCATCATGGATCAACATTATGAGTTGTCCAATGGCATTTTGAGCCCTTTTTGCTCTAGCCCTAGTCATAGGACCACTTGTGCTTTCAAGGCCATCAATATCAAAGTTAGGCTCTTTGAGTTTCACATCAAGATCCAAGCCTCATTGTTGAAAGGTTTATTTTTGGGGGAAGAGTTGGCTTTCCTCTCTAAACAAATCGTCCTGGCAGTAGTGCCAATTTGTTGAAAGCGGAAATTCCCTCAATTCGGTGTGTTTTCTTTTTATTTGATTAACTACATGAACTCAGTTTTATTCTTTGTTTGCCATCTCGTCTTTGTTGAAATAAATTCCAACGCCGGTATAATGGTTTCAAGAATATTCCAGTTACAACTTACTTTTAATAATCATGTGAATAAGTTATTCCTTCTTTACTCCATCTCGGCTTTGTTAGAATAAATTCCAACGCCGGTATAATGGTATCGAAGCCATCCCCTATTACATAATTATTAAGTACCTTTGAATACCATCTCGGTTTTGTGGAATAAATTCCAACACCGATTTAATGGTATTCTAATGTACAAAAGTGATAAATAGTTAGTTGTTATAAACAAATAAATAAATAAAGAACAAAAGAATAATAAATTTAAGTGACCTTTATTTATTTACTCTCTTTTGGGTTCCTTTTATTAACAAACCAAACTTGGTATTAAAGAATAAATAAATGGTGGAATGTAAATAACAATAAATAAAAGTTAGTAAATGTCAACACCCAATTTTTTCCTACCTGTACTTTTTATCTTTGATGCAAAACTAAAAAAAAAACAATATAAAACATGGTTTCATGATTTGAGTGAGCATTCATGTAATTAAGTTGGATATGATTCGTATACGGAGAAGGCGTAAAAGAAAGAAGTCAGAATCAAAATTTTCCAAACCCATCCTCATTAGAAGAAACGAAGATTGGCCACACACTTCGTATCACAAATTCTATGTAACATTTACAACATTACAATATACATTGTCAATAAAATTTTAGACACGTCAATGGCTTTAGTGAAATTCTAATTCATGAGAGTGAAGTATGAAGGATATAAACTCTTCTATGCTTAGGTCAGGTTCTTCTTTGACAGCCATAGACACGTTCTTATGGAGTCAATAAAGCCACTTTCCTCATAAGCAACAATAACAGCCAAACAACCCCATATTAATGTTGCAAAGAACACTCATGCAAGTGATTTTGATGACGAGCAAGTTCTATAGGTTTACTTGTTGTGATGGTGGTTCAACATATTAGGTTTGTGTGGCATAATTACATTCAAGAAGCTTTACCAACGGACGTTGGTTCAAGTGGGACATGCTTGATTCCCCTTAAGCAAGAATTCGGGTTCGAGTCTTGTGGATGGAAAAAATGCCCGTTGGGAGAGTTAGCCCTATTACCTGTAGATGTTCCCGGCTCGGACAAGATTGCCTCCAGTGCGAGGATACCTGTAGCCTGTGGGAAACCAAAAAAAATTGAAGAAGCTTTGAATTAGTCACACCAGTCCCCTATGTTGCGTCAGAGTGAAGATGTCCAAGGTTTAGGGGAGAATGTGGAAATAGATGGGCAGAGAAAACAAAGTGCATTCCCGGAAGAACAAAAGTTGCCATCATTTCAGTTACACATACTACAATTTCAATCATCATAAATGACAATTATTCACAGAAGCAAAATATTACAATTAGACCAATCACATAAGGAATTTAAAAAGAACACCAATCAGCCAAGGATCATAGTGAGACTAAGTATACCAGCCAAGAATCTCAAAAGGGCAGTAAGGCATCCAGAAGTTATTCAGTTATGCTTTATTAAAGTATCCTCATGAATGACAATATCAATGAGTAAAAAGGGATAAACCAGAGCAATTAAACAGATGTAAATATTATGCTTTCAGTTACACAATCAACCTAAGTGGCAGCTTCAATGCATTGAATCAGAAAACCAATAGGTCATGGCATGTTACATATTGTTGGTAAGTCAGGAAGTTTTCACAAACCAACTAATGACCTACAACCATCTATAAAAGGCATGTCTCAATTTGTGCATAAAAAACGACACAAAAAAATAGAAAAGATTGAGCATATACACAACAGTCCAAATACACACAGAGGCAGGAACCAGAGAACAAAAGGCAGGAACTCAGCAAGGAGTCAATAACATCAACGTGTAGATAGGAACACATTCAGGTAAGGCAAGTATCATTTTCATTACATAATTACAAGTAAAATACCCTTAGGATAACCTATCTAACAAATGAGATGCATACATCTTACATACATATTCTGAAGCATTGGATAGTTGTTAAAGTAAAAATACCAACCCGTGTTGACATCACTGTGTGAGAAGTCTTCAGTGAGGCTAATAGTCATTACTTCCGGACAGTCCAAGAACAATTACTCACGGGCCAACGACATCTCCGTCATTACCAGCGCAAGAACCATGGTCACTATCCTGGTTTGATAAACATCTTAAATAATGTTTCACACTGCATATGAACATAATTATAAAATCATCTATTCAAAAAGAAGGAAGCAGTAGCAGATGCCATAGCCATCGATTTATAAAACGGAAAGTAAAAATGAAAGGAAAGAGATGAATGGACCGAATAAAAAATAAAAAGTAAAGAAGAAAATGAGTTCACCTTCAATTCGGAAACACCGTGAGCCACCGCGATAATAGATTACCGATTCGGAACCACCATGAGCCACCGCGAGAATTACTGGACCACCGTAAACCACTACCTCAAGACATACCATTCTTTCATCGTGAATCCATTAAACCACCACGACCCGAACCTCGAACCACCGCACCTCACCATAACCACCGCGTCATCGCCACATGAACGAACTCATCGTCACTGCCGCTACCGGACCACCGTGAACCACCATAAACCTGCACCATCAGAACCTTCGGTTATCACCATGGCTCCCTCCATGCCCGCGTCTAGACCGTCGGCACCGGGGAAGAAGACGAATTCTGTTGGAGTTAAAGTATATCAAGAGAAGGAAGAATCAGAGAAGATAAGTTGGATTTAAAAGCAGAGAAATTGATTCTGCATTTATTCAATGAATGCTATTTATAGTAACCAAGGCATAACAGAATTTTGAAACTATCAACTACTTTCTATATGAGGAAAGTCTTAATCAACTTAACTCTTACACTTTTATCCTACTCTACTTGAATTATCTTTCTATTTTAACATTCCCTTCTAATTCAAGTCTTGGGGTAGGATCCAGTTCTAGTGCTGAGACTACTCCACTTCGTCTTCTTAATTCTGCAAATCTATCTGCTTTGAGTGCCTTGGTAAATCCATCTGCGAGTTGTTCTTCTGTTTTGCAATGAGTGACTTCTATCCTCTCTTTGTTTACTAGATCTCTTAGAAAGTGAAACCTCACCTCTATGTGTTTACTCCTGCCATGGCTCACGGGATTCCTTGACAGATTTATAGCTGATACATTGTCTATCTTCAGTTGTAGAGGTTTCTGCACATCAATTCTCATTTCAGCAAGCAATTCTTCTAACCATACTGCTTGACAAGCAGCATAGCAACCAGATATGTATTCAACTTCACCACTTGAAAAGGCAATGACATCTTGCTTCTTTGAGCACCATGAAATAGGTGTATGATTGATCAAGAACACGTAGCCTGAGGTGCTATTTCTTTCAATCGGATCTCCTCCATAATCTGAATCAGAATAGGCAATTAGATTCAATGCAGAGTTATCACTTTCCTTTGGAAACAGAATTCCATAGTTAGTTGCCCCTTTTATGTATCATAAGATCCTCTTGGCAGCTAGCATATGAGATCTTTTGGGCTTGCACATAAATCTACTTACTACACCAACACTGAATGCCAAGTCGGGTCTGCTATTGCATAGAAATCTAAGTGACCCAACCATATGCTTAAATTGAGTTTCATTCACAGGCTCTCCTTCTTCATCTCTGTGCAATTTTAAGCTTGCTTCTGCTGGAGTTGATACAGCATTGCAGGCCTTCATGTTGAACTTTTCTAGCATTTCTATTGCATACATCCTTTGGTGCATTAGTAACCCTGCAGTGGTGTATGCAAATTCCATCCCAAGGAAGTAGCTCAATTTGCCTAAGTCTGTCATGTCAAATTCTGCCTGTATGATTCTTTAGAATTCTTTGATGGATTCTGAGTTTGATCCTGTGATTAACAAGTCATCTACATATAAGCATATGATTAGCAGATCTCAATCTTCCCTTCTTTGACATACACACCATGTTCAACAGTGTACTTTTTGAAGTTTAGTTTGTGCATGAAGGAATCAATCCTTCTATTCCATTCCCCCGGGGCTTGCTTTAAGCCATACAAGGCTTTGTTTAATCTGTAGACCAACTATTCTTTGCCTCTTTTAACAAAACCAGGTGGTTGTTGTACATATACCTCTTCCAATAATAGCCCATGTAGGAATGCAGATTTTACATCTAGCTAAAACAGAGACCAGTTTTTAACACAAGCAATTGCAATCACCATTCTGATGGTCTCAATTCTAGCCACATGAGCAAAGACTTCTGAGTAATCCAACCCTTGTTTCTGCAAGAATCCTTTGGCAACTAATCTTGCTTTGTATTTTGATATTGAGCCATCTGGATTGATCTTCTGTTTGAAAATCCACTTCACTCCTATGTGATGTTTGACTTCTGGTAATTCTACTAGATTCCAGGTCTCATTTCTTTCAATAGAATTGATCTCTTCCTTCATAGCTTGCTTCCATACTTCCTGTTTTAGTGCCTCTGTTTCATTTAGTGGAATTGCTTCAGCCATCAATGCTAGATGAATCAAGTCTCCTTCTTTTGTGATCTGATTATCTGAGTTTACTTCATAGTCACTGAATCTGATAGGTCTTGATTTATGTCTCTGTGTTCTTTGTTGTGGATCTGCTATTGTTGGTTCATGTTCAATTTCTTCTAGATTGCTTGTTTGCTGAGTCTCAAAGTTTGTTCCCTCTTCAACGCAATTAGGGATCACTCTCTTTAAACTAGTGTGCATGAGATTCCAATCCCACTTTTCATGTTCTAGGATAAGAACATCTCTGCTAATTGTGATTTTTTCTTTGATTGGGTCATACAACCTGTAGGCACTTGTAGGGTGATAACCAACAAACACCATAGCTTCACTTCTGTTTTGCAACTTTGTTCTCTTTTGTTCTGGGACATGTCTATAGGCTAGTAAGCCAAATACTCTGAAGTGGCCAACAAATGGTTTTCTCCCTGACCATATCTCAATTGGTACTTTTCCTTCAATCTTCTTTGTAGGACTTCTATTCAAGATGTAGACTGAAGTTGACACTGCTTCTGCCCAGAATATTTTAGGGAGATCCTTTTCTTTGATCAAGCTCCTTGCCATGTTCATTATGGTCCTATTTCTCCTCTCTGCAAGACCATTGTGTTGTGGTGTGTATGGTGAGGTTACTTCATGTTTGATCCCTTGCTTCATGCAGTATGTTTCAAACTCATTTGAAGTGTATTCACCTCCTCCATCTATTCTCAGTGTCTTTAGTTGTTTGCCACTTTCCTTTTCAGCAATAGCTTTGAAGTTTTGGAATGCTTCAAGTGCCTTTCCTTTTGTTTTCAGCACATCAATCCAAGTCATCCTACTGAATTCATCAACAAATATTATATAATACATGTTGCCTGCTAAGGAGTTTGATTCGAATGGGCCACAAATATCTGAGTGGACTACATCCATAGTTCCCCTGGATCTCATGCACACTTATACTTTGAAAGGATTTCTGGTCTGCTTTCCAACCAAGCACACGTCACATATATTCTCAGATAATAAGGTGATTGACAATCCATAGACCATCTGTTTGATCCCTAGATGGTGTAGACTTCTAAAGTTCAAGTGTCCATACCTTGAGTGCCATAGCCAGCTTTCATTTGAGGCTTCCATCATGGCTAAGCATTGCACTTCAGCAACTTTGATGTCAACCTGGAATGTTCTGTTTCTTGTTAGTCTGCTTCTAATGATCAAGTTTTTGTTAGTATCAAATAGTTCAAGTTTGTCATCCTTCATTAAAACACTGAAGCCTTTTTCCACTAGTTGACCTATGCTAAGCCGGTTGCATTTCATGTTAGGTACATAAAGAACCTCTGTGATCATTGCCTTGGAGCCATTCCGTCTCTTGATTATTACATTGCCCATACCTTCCACTTCCAATGAACTATCATCAGCATATTTCACTTTGCTTTTCTTTGTGAATCAAAGTTTGTCAACCATTCTTTGTGCTTAGTCATGTGATTTGAACAACCTGAATCTAAGTACCAAGATTCAGTTTGTGAGTCCCCTCCACTTGTTGTGACCATCAAGTTTAAAGGTTCTTGATCTGAGTCTTCTTGAGCTGCATACACTTCTTCATTGCCTCTTGCCTTCTCTGCATGACACTCATAGGAATAGTGTCCCATCTTATGACAGTTGAAGCACTCCACTTTCTTCTTATCAAACATTTTTCCTTTTGCATTCATTCTTGACCCTCCTCTATAAGATTCAGGCCAATCATGATTAGGTTTGTTCTTCTCTGACTTCTGAGGCCACCTTTTCTGATGGTGTTATTTTCCCTTCCATTTCTTGTCTCTCTTTCTATCATCTTCTGTGAAGTGGCTAGCCTTGAGTGCTTGTTCTGATTTCTTGATTGGATTTCTCTCAAGCATCCTCATCTCATGTGCTTCAAGTGAACTTTGCAATTCCTCAATCTTCATTGCATTCACATCTTTTGATTCTTCAATTGCTACGATTATGAAATCAAACTTTTGAGGCAAAGATCTCATGATCTTTTCAATTATCATGAGATTTGTTACTTTTTCTCCATATCCCTTCATCTGGTTGGTGATTGTTAACACCTTAGTGAAGTATTCTCCTATCCTGTCTCCTTCTTCCATGTATAACAGTTCATATTGTCTCCTCAATGTCTGAAGCTTTACCTTTTTTATCTTTTCTCCCCCAGCATGACTTCGAATCAGAGTGTCTCAAGCTTCCTTGGCAGTAGTTGCATTCTGAATCTTTTCGACATGCACATCATCCACACATTGGTGAATCAAGAGCAGAGCTTTGTTGTCCGTTTTCTTGGCATCTTTGAGAGTTGCTCTTTGCTGCTCAATGGTTTCCATCTGTAGGGGAGGAATTCCATCTTCTACTACTTCACTTACTTCTTGAAAACTGAAGAGCACTCTCATTTGTGTTCTCCATCTGTCCCAATTTTTATCTGTAAGTATTGGGAGCCCGATTGATGGCAAATTATTGCCATTTCCCACCATCTTGGATTTTTGCCAAGGAATTTTCTTCAATTCGTGAATTTGTCCTTCACCTTCAACCTTATGGACTCCACCGAATTGCTTTCACTCACTAATTCCTTCAAACTGAACCAAGAGTTATTCACTTTTGTCGTGAATCTTTTCCTGTTGGCTGGTCCCTTTTGTTCTGCTCGTGATACCAGAATTTGTTGGAGTTGTTAATAGAAAGGAGAAGAAGAAGAAAGTATATCGAGAGAAGGAAGAATCAGAGAAGATATGTTGGATTTAAAAGAAGAGAAATTGATTCTGCATTTATTCAATGAATGTTATTTATAGTAACCAAGGCATACCAGAATTTTGAAACTACCAATTACTTTCTATATGAGGAAAGTCTTAACCAACTTAACTCTTACACTTTTATCCTACTCTACTTGAATTATCTTTCTATTTTAACAAATTCCACCTCCTGGGCCACCGCGTGAGAGAAGATGAGGATGAGGGTTTTCACCTCCTGGGATTAATCCCCTTTTCAATTCCTTGTTTTTTTATCTTATTATTTTATTTTTGTTTTATTTACTCAATTAAATTTATTTATTTATTTAATTTATTATTTCAATTAATTATTTATCTTGGCAAGTTGAATTGAAATGAATGTTAATAAAGTATGTTTTATACTAACTCTTGAATAAAGATCATATATCTTATTCTAAATTACATTAACATTTGCTTGATAAAAATATAAAAAAATTTATTTATTACCAAATTAATTATGGAATTTTTATAGTAAGGTTATGGTTCGAGTCGTTTCTAACTTCTCTGAAAATGGGAAGAAGATCTACGACCAACACCGTCTCTAAGCTATTAAATTCCTTATCTAAAAGTGATTCATAATGATTGTATCACTTAATTTCTTGTATTGTCCCTAACTATTTTATCACCAAATTAATCATGGAATTGTTATAGTAAGGTTATGGTTCGAGTCGTCTCTAACTTCTTCGAAAAATGAGAAGAAGGTTTACGACCAACACTATCTCTAAAACTATTAATTCCATATATATATATATATATATATATATATATAATTAATAAACTGTTTTATTGCTGAATTCTATATATATAAATAATTAGAAACTATTTTACCAAATAAATTTCATGAGATTTTTATAGTGGGGTCACAGTTCGAGTCGTCTCTAACTCCCCTGAAAAATGAGGAGAAGGTCTACGACCAACACCGTCTCTAAAACTATTACTCTCATTGAATTGAAACAATTACATATTTTGAACAAAATTCAAATTAACCAATTCAATAAACTAATACTTCTAAAACCTATCAATATTTTCTAAATCATTAACAATCAACCAAAGTAGAAACAATTTTTGAATTAAAAACTACGTAGTCTTGATTTCCCTATTGCACCCAGGGATATGTAGGAGCAGGATAACCTCTTTTCATATGCAAATAAAAAAAAATACTCAGTTTTACTAATTGAATTTTAAATGAATAAGTTTAAGGGTATAAAAATCTGTGTGATTAGCGAGGGGACCATTTTAATACGGGCGGACGGGGTGCTAATACCTTCCCCGATCCGTAATCGACTCCCGAATTCAGAGTCTTTATTCAAAGACCATTTTTTTTAATCCAAATTGGAGATAAACTAAAAGTTTTCTACGTTTTAACCGCAAAAAACGTAGTGGCGACTCCAAATCAATCGGAAGAGGTGGAATCGAGTTCGCCTCTCTCTACTTTATAGGGCCAGTCTTCCGACCGAAAATCGGGTCGCGATAGTAAGTTAGCTTCATCACTTTTGTATATTAAAATGTGTTTTCAACAAAAAAATTATTGATAACATTTTACTATTTTACAATTTACACATCTTTCAAGATTCATTTGTAGTATATTATAGGGTTATGTCGAACCACAAGGAATTGCCTAATAGAATGAATCATATGAACATGTCAATGCGCAAATAATGAGTTAAACATCTTTTG
>NC_032009.1:10253868-10256863 GCF_001865875.1 Lupinus angustifolius | reverse complement strand
TAAAAGAAGAAGTAGAAATACATAACCATATTCAAAAGAAATTGTTAGGAGCATGTGTCATCCATCCAAGAATTGGATGCTTTGAGTTCCAAATGAGATTTCAAAATTGATTTTTGCATCTCATTTGTCTTCTCATTTTCTCCTCTTGAATTATAAACTAAAATTACAAAACTTAATTAAATAAAGTTCCTATGAACTAAGAACAAGAACAGAGAACTTCAGGGAAGAATTTCAAGGCAAGATGATGAATGATATGTGTGATATATGATGTTCTTGTTCGAATGAAATGTGCCTCTATTTATAGAAATTTCCCTGGAGCTGCTGAGCTGCTTGTTAACACCGCTCAGCAGCTGACCAAACCCTTCAACATGGGTTTGATCACTTGATCAAGCAGTTTTGTCACCTCCTTAAGCTTGACTCACCAAAGCTAGTTATGAGACCATCTATGGTGAGCTACTCTGAAAAGCCTATGGTGGGCTACTTGAAGTGATGTCATTGGTGACTTCATGGTTTGATTGATGGCTAAGTCAAGTCTAGGTGCACACCGCTTAGCACACCTATAGCACCATTAAGCTGCTTGTTCAGTAGTTTTGACCATGCTGACTAGGATGTAGCCTGATGCTTGCTGACTTAGGCAGGAGTCTGGTTCACTGCTGAGCTACTTGGTTGCACTGTTGAGCTGCTTGTTGAGCAGCTTGGGCGTGTGCCAGGCTCATGTCTGACTGTGCCAAGCTTGAGTTCTGACCGTGTCAGGATTAGTCTGGTGCTACACTGAGTGGCCAAGCAGGTCCGCTCAGCTGCTTGCTTGAGCAGCTTAGTCCAGGTCAGGCTGGTGTCTAGGTCAGGCTGGTGTCCAGGTCAGCTTAGCGTGGCTTGGTCCACACTCAGCTGTCTGCTTGAGCACCTTGATTTTGACTTCTTTTTCTTTTTGACTATGAGTCTTTTTTCTCTCTTCTTCTTTCTAAGTCCTACAAAACACATAAAAAAGTACAAACACAAATATACAATATTGTGATATTTTATACAAAAAATATTGTTTTAAGTTGATTTTTCTCAATTATACTTAAGATAAGTGCTATAAAAGTGTATACAATTTAGGTATGTTTGGCACTTATAACTCATCTAAACCAATATCCAGAAGCAAGCTATTCAGTCGGATCCCCGTTCCAGCCATGTCCGGCCGACACTAAAGAACACAACATTTACTATTTTCCTTGTTTGTTCTTTGTTCATTAACAAAAAAAATAATAACTTTATAGTATTTTATTATTTATTATAAAATTAAAAAATAATTATCCTCCTTAAACTTTGTAATATAATTAAAAATGTCATCATACTATGACAATGAGAGAGTACTAAGTAAATGCTGAAAAAATGTTACTATTGTTTTTTAATGTAGCTGTAGTAGCATGACTTTGACTTTGAATCTCTGACTGTGATAAAAGTAATGTAGTTTGAAAGGAGTACAAACTCGGGAGAGTTTTCTTAATTAATTATGACTTTAATATTTATACATTCTAAATATATAAAGTTTTTGATATCGTCCATCATAAATCACTTAATATAGTTATTAATAATAATTAATAAAATAATGAATGATTTATAAGTGACAATGTAAAAAATTCTTATAATAATTGTGTAATTTTGCCATTAATTATTTTTTCGGGTCTTTGTTTTTTGATTTTTAGTTTTATCATTGTGTATAAGATTTTTTAAAATTTTTATATATATTAATTGATTTTGTTACTGAATTACATTATTTGAAAGAGAAAGTCAGTTATTAATTAATTGTGAAGAGAAAATAAATGAGCCTCATTTATAAATAATAATTTTCGAAAACTATATGTAATTATCAATAAATTAATTAATTATACAAACACAGTAACCACATTCTTTAATTCGTGTGAAAATACTCAATTGTTTTGTAAAAATAACGAAATGGAGTGAAAAACGTACCTTAGTTAATTATTTAAATTATGGTTCCATCATCTTTTCTTCTTCTTTACAGTAGTAGATCAGCCTCCGCAGTTCACATATCTGAGATCACAGTTTCAGATTCGCAGATCGCGCGCGAATTTTTCAGGTTTTCTGTTTCTCTTTCCCTTTGCATTTCGATTTCCCTGTTGTTGTGCTTGTTAGTTATGGCAACTGAAAGAGATGATTCTTTGCAATCCATTAGTGTGCAACTAAATGGATCATCCAATTATGCATATTGGAGTAAAGTGATGAGAAATTTTCTGATTGGTAAACGAATGTAGGGATATGTTTCTGGAACTTTTGTTAAGCCTATAAATAGTGCTACTGAAAATTATGCAAAGGAGTTAGAAACTTGGGAAGTGAACAACTCGAAAATTATTACTTGGATTAATAATTCTATTTCGCAATCTATTGGTTTTCAACTTGCAAAATATGATCCAACATCTCAGGTTTGGGAGCACCTTAAACGATTGTATGTGCAGTCCAATTTTGCAAAACAATATCAGTTAGAGATTGATATTCGAGCTCTCCAACAACATAGCATGAGCATCCAAGAGTTTGATTCTGCTATGACTAATCTTTGGGACCAATTGGCACTCACTGATGTTGGAATTTCTGACAATTTATGGGTCACAAATATAGTTCTATAATTGTGTTATGGCCATTATGTAATTAGCCAAAATATAAAATGATCTTAAGTAATTAATTTGGTGGCTAAGGGCATATGTGTCATGAAATAATAATAAGTGTAGATACCTTCAGGAAATTTCTGATTTGATGAAGGGACTGAATCGGAATTATTGCAGCTAAAGTAGTAACCACTTCGGGGTTACTTTTATGGCTTATGGTCCTCATTTGTAGAGCAACAGGTTTTCAAGTGTAAAGGTTAAGGAGAATAAGGTAGGATGAGAATAGTGTTATCCAGGATAGGATAACACTATCCACCCATCCATAAGGCTCATAAGGCATGAGGATAAGGTCTCTCCTCTAACACACCAAAAAGAGAACACTTTTCAGA
>NC_032009.1:10252440-10253768 GCF_001865875.1 Lupinus angustifolius | reverse complement strand
GCCGGGAACAACAGCGTTTAGTACAATTTTTGATGGCTCTTCGGAATGATTTTGAAGGCCTACGTGGTTCCATTTTGCATCGCACTCCTCTGCCATCTGTTGACTCTGTTGTTAATGAACTTTTAGCTGAAGAAGTTCGTTTGAAGTCCCACTCTGAAAAGGGAATTGTTGACAAAGGGATTCTGCCAAGCCCCGTTGTGTTTGCTGCTCCTGTTGTGACAAGCAGCTGAAGAAGTTCGTTTGAAGTCCCACTCTGAAAAGGGAATTGTTGACAAAGGGATTCTGCCAAGCCCCTTTGTGTTTGCTGCTCCTGTTGTGAAAGGGAAATCTCAAGGCAGAGTCAATTATGATGAATGTAGCTTCTATAAGGAAAAAGGTCATTGGAAGGCTCAATTTCCAAAATTATTGAAGAAGGAGCAACCTTATCAACCACCTCAGTGGCGTCCGCCTCAGTCGAAATACAGGAACTTTCAGCACACATCTCAATCTTCCAATGTTGCTGCTGCTACTGTTGTTTCTCCATCTGCCACCCCTAGGATGGTTCACTCTAGGTCTAATATGTCTGACCTGGTAGAACAATTTCAGAAGTTTCTTGCATCTCAGCCCAATGCTATGTCAGTCTCTCCTAATGTAGGTCTGTCTTCTGCTGGTTCATCAGGTATATCATCCTCCATATGGATCCTTGACTCTGGAGCGTCCCATCATATGTCATCTGACTTTAAATCTTTTACATCTGTACATAAGTCGTCCTGTGTATCTGTTATGACTGCTGATGGAACTCCTATGTTATTGGAAGGAGTTGGTTCTGTTTCTACACCTAAACTATCTCTCTCTGATGTTTATTATATACCTAACCTCACTTTAAGTCTTGCTTCTGTTAGTCAACTGTGTGATTCTGGTTTCTCAATCTTATTTTCTTCAACTCATTGTTATGTGCAGGATCCTCAATCGAAGAGGCTGATTGGGACAGGCCATAGACAGGGGGGGCTTTATATTTTGGATGAACTGAAGCTTCCACATGTTGCAGCTCCTACTGTTGATTTATCATCTTTTCGTTTGAATTTGTCTTCTTCTAAGTTTTATTTATGGCATTCTCGTCTGGGTCATGTATCTTCTCCTCGTTTGAAATACTTAACATCAACGGGAGTCTTAGGATCATTACAACCAAATGACATTTCTGACTGTTGTGGTTGTAAACTTGCCAAGTTTTCTGACTGTTATGTCTCTTTCATTGATGATTACACCCGTTATTGTTGGATTTTCCTTATGAAACATCGTTCTGAATTCTTTGGTATTTATTGTCATTTTCGTGCTTTGATTAATACTCA
>NC_032009.1:10224030-10252340 GCF_001865875.1 Lupinus angustifolius | reverse complement strand
GTCATTAACAGAATTCCTTCTTCTGTTACTTCAGGTTTGTCTCCTTTTGAAAGGTTGTAAGGTCATCTTCCTAATTATTCATCATTGAGGGTTTTTGGTTCCAATTGTTTTGTTCTTCTTCCTCATGTTGAACGGAGTAAATTGACTCCTTGATCTGCCATATGTGTCTTTCTTGGTTATGGGGATTGTCAGAAAGGTTATCGTTGTTATAATCCTTCTACTCGTAAATTGTATATTTCTCGTCATGTTGTTTTTCTTGAGCATTTGCCTTTTTATTCTATTCCATCTGACTCTCAAAACATTACCAGGTCTGATCTCATTCATATTGATCCATTTGTTGCGGATATTGATGGTCCAAATGACTTTAATTTTGAGAATTTCAGGGATGAAGCTCCTCATACCCCCCCGCCTGCCCATGACCCTCTGCAGATTGGTGATCCTCAACCTCAACCACCTCATCTTCCTCGTCGTTATCCTCAACGTATCCATAAGTCCACTCAGCTCCCTGACTTTGTTTACAACATTTATTCTACTTCTTTTGCTTCTGCTTTGACCTCTCTCCACAGGTTATCTGAGCCCTCCTCCTATCAAGAGGTTGTTCTTGATCCTCTTTGGCAGTAGGCTATGGACGATGAACTTTCTGCTTTGCACAAAATAGGTACTTGGACTATGGTGTCTCTACCACCAGACAAACGTGCTATAGGTTCTCGTTGGGTCTTTAAGATCAAGATCAAATCTGATGGTTCTATTGAGCGTTACAAAGCTCGTCTTGTTGCCAAGGGATATGCTCAACAATATGGCATGGATTATGAAGAAACTTTTGCTCTTGTTGCCAAGATGACAACCATTCGCACTCTTATTGCTATTGCATCTGTTCGTCAATGGCATATCTCTCAGATGGATGTCAAAAATGCTTTTCTAAATGGTGATCTTCATGAAGAAATATATATGGTTCCTCCTCCTGGAGTTTCTCATAATCCGGTGGAAGTATGCAAGCTGCAAAAATCTCTCTATGGGCTCAAACAAGCTCCTCGCGCTTGGTTTGAGAAATTCTCTATTGTGATAACTTCTCTTGGCTTCTCTTCAAGTCCACATGATTCCGCTTTATTCGTCAGAAATACTCCTCATGGTTGCATTATCATTTCTTTATATGTCGATGATATGATCATTACTGGTGATGATGTTGATGGGATTACAAAGTTGAAGACGCAACTAGCAAAACAATTTGAGATGAAGGATTTAGGTACTCTTACATATTTCTTGGGAATTGAAGTAGCCTCATCTCCTAGGGGTTATCTTCTTTCCCAATCGAAATATATTGCTGATATTCTTGACCTGGTTAGTCTCTCTGACACTAAAGCTGTTGACAGTCCTCTTGAGACTAATGCTAGATATACATCTTCTGATGGTGTTCCTCTCTCTGAACCTACTCTATATCGCACTCTTGTTGGTAGTTTGGTGTATCTGACCATTACCAGACCCGATATTGCTTATGCAGTGCACATTGTTAGCCAGTTTGTGAGTTCTCCTACTACTGTTCATTGGGCAGCTGTTCTTCGGATCCTTCGTTATCTTCGAGGCACTCAGTTTCAGAGTCTTCTTTTCTCTTCAACTTCTTCCTTGACATTGTCTGCTTATTCAGATGCTGATTGGGCTGGGGATCCTACTGATCGCAAGTCTACTACAGGTTTCTGTATCTTTCTAGGAGATTCTCTCATATCTTGGAAGAGTAAGAAGCAGGATGTTATTTCTCGCTCTTCTACAGAGGCTGAGTATCGTGCTATGGCAACCACCACTGCTGAAATAGTTTGGTTGCGTTGGTTACTTGCTTCTTTGGGTGTTGATCAACCTGAACCCACTCCCATGTACTGTGACAATAAGAGTGCTATTCAAATCGCTCATAACTCTGTCTTTCATGAGCGTACTAAACACATTGAGATTGATTGTCACTTCACACGTCACCACTTCCAACATGGCACCATCACCTTACCCTTCATTTCTTCTTCGTTGCAGATTGCTGATTTGTTTACCAAACCTCATTCTACTCAACGTTTTCGTTTCTTGACTAACAAACTCTCGATGCTTTCGATTAACGCATCTTGAGTTTGAGGGGGAATGTTAAATGTATTTTAGTTATTAGTAAAGGGTAGTCTTGTCTTTTCTATTTTCCTAGCTTCCTATATGTATTGGCCCTTTGGCCTTATCTCTAATTAATCCCATATTGCATTTCTCTCCCTTCTCTCTTCTTCTTCTCCTCTCCCTTCTCTCTTCCTATGCAGCTGATCTAACATATATTAGGAGATAAGTTGTCTCTTTTATCTATTAAAATTGTGACACATATCCTAATATTTTTAGTTTTTTAAAATGTTTTTGTAGAAAAGAGTTAAATATGATACATATAATTTTAATAGGTGAAATAGATACTTATAAATGATTAAAGGCAAATAGCAACGGGTTGAAGGCCTAATGGTAATGAATTGTAGTAATTGGCAAAACTAGCTTATAAACTGATTGAAAAATAGTAAAATGATATGAACAAGTTTATGAGTGGATTATAAGAGATGAGTTAGTTTAAGTGGGGTTATCAAATACATGCTTTTAATCCCCGAGTTATTTGTCTTGAAAATCCGCTCTAACAAGAGAGGCCTTATGCTTATTTCTTTTAGGAAAAAATGTATGAATTGATATGTGTATGAATTTTATATAGTGTGATTATATTATCTATCGTTCATATTTAATTATTATTTTTAGGTACAATTTAACTTTCAAAAAAAGTAATATAAATAAATGATGAATAATTCGTTCTAACAAGAGAGACCTTAGTTTTTTTAGAATTTTTTTATGAATTGATGTGTGTATGAATTTTATATATTGCGACTATATTATCTATCATTCATATTTAATCATCATTTTTAGGGTACAACTTAACCTTTACAAAAAGTATAAATGAATGATGAATAATTCGCTCTAACAAGAGAGGCCTTATGCTTTTTTTTAGAAAAAAAATGTATGAATTGATGTGTGTATGAATTTTATACACTATGACTATATCATTTATTATTCATATTTAATCATCATTTTTTTTGGGTATAATTTAACCTTTAAAAATGTAATACAAAACAACCAGCTTATAATCTCTTTCAAAATCTTGTCATACACAACAATGAAATCTATAATAAAAAAGGTAACAAATCATAAACTAGAAATTTCTAAACTTTTGAAAATATTTGAATATATTATTTTCCAATATAAGTTTGAGAAAATGATATATGAATTGATAGTATAAGAGTTTTTATATCGTTGTTAAATTATCCATAATTTCTATTTAATCAACATTAACTCTAAAATAAAAGTAATAAAATGAATGATAGATAATACACCGGCTGTATATAAATTTTTAGACAGTCCATAAATATTACCATCTGCAAGATTTACATATTAGATTTCTTAACTAATTTCTCTACAATATTCAGTACCGTTTCCTATAAAGTAAAAAAGTTTTTTTTGTTAAGGAATATATGTTTATGATTCTTAAAATAGAATTTTTCAATATTTACTATTTTAGAAGATTATAATAATTTTCTTATGAAAACTTGTTTTAATTTTCTTATAATCCTAAACAAGACCAAGTGACCAACAAAGCCTAGCATTATTGATGTATGACAATGTTCTTTAAGCATGATTCCAAGTAGTGTTGAACGCTGGTTGGTTTGGGTAAGTGTTTCTGGAAAATTAGAACCTAACCAAGCAAAATGGTTGGGTATATCAATATGGTCTTAACAACAAAGCAAAATCATTCTACTTTTGATTGTGTTTGTTTCGGTAGTTCTGTTGCTTGTAATATTAAAATTTCATAATTTCTAATTAAGTTACATATCATATATTTAATACAATAATATTGATTATTTATTTTGGGTTACAAAATAAGTGATTTAATTTCTTACGACCCATAAGATTTCTAAAATTAATAATGAATATGGGTTTAATGAGTGGATATCTAACAGTTGACCTATATGGAATAATGAGAACCTTATAAGTTAACACATAAAGAATAGTAATGGTCCCTAATATACTAAATCACAAATAATTTTCACATCTCCTTATTAGAGAGAAAACAAATGTCCCAAAAGGAATTCAAGATTTGGTTGAGGAATGTCATCATACCAAAGTTCTCTCCAAAGGTATACAAAAGGAATAGATCTAAGAACATGAATTATGACATGACTTTATATCATTGTTTTATATTATGTGTGAGAATCATGAGATTGAAGATCCTATGTGATGTGAGCTAAATATGAGCCACATTGTTGAGTTGCATTTAATAAAGTGGGGGGCCTTTTATCCCACATGTAGCTTATGTTATTATTATTATTTTTAATAAATCCTTATAATTTTTATGGATTTTCTTATATGGACATGTATGATCTCCATGCTAAGATGGGGTGTGCATCAATATGAAGATTCAAGAATTCAAATTCAAAAGCATGCAAATTATTTCCATTCATTGAATTTGGTCATTCCAAATCATGGAAGGATTTCAAGACATTAAGGAGTCGTGTGGTATTTACCACCAATGAGTTATGTGAATAAAAAGGAAACTCTTTATGATCATATTCAAATTCAAATGCCTAAGAGAAGCAAGTCATGTGGTAAGATTATTTCTTTCCATAAGTAAAGCAAACCATGTGGTAATTTAAAATAAAAGGATTTATGTGCATGAATTTTTTTCTTTCTTGGAGGGGTTCATTAGAATGAAAGAGCAACCTTTTATGGATGTGGGAAAACTTCCCTTTTTAGGTGCTAGGCATGAGGATTCTTTCCTTTCTTGAAGAACGGCATTTGAATGCTAATTGTTCACACTTATGAGTCGTATGGAAACATTCCATACTTGTAGTATGCATGAGAAAACTTATCTTATATGGATAACATGTAAATTATGCATGACATTGTTTTTTTTTTCTTGGAATCCATTGAACCTAGACCATTCATAGGCTTATGTACGTGGGAAATGAAGGAATAACACTTAATCTATGATTTAATTACTTGCATTTTTATGGAGTCATGCTTGGCTAGCCACACCACTATTTGTAACCGATTAACATGATGAAATGATGAGTTAAATTTTGTTTGGATTAATTCCTCTTTAGTTGAGCTTTGTTCCTAACTTAGAACTTATCAAGGAACCTTCCTTATGACGTTCATAGGCTTATCACCATTGGTGTGACGCCTTACCCTTAGTTCTTATCAATTAACCTTTCTTGTGGCGAGTATCATTGGCTTATGTAAGGGGTTTGTCGCATCCATAGAGGCTTTCTAAATCTAGCATTTCGATAATCAAATCACAATTGTAAGCTAGTTTTCAAATTGATTTTTTATTATGTTTATTGTTAAAAAGATAGAAAATTACAACAATGAAATATGTTGGAATTTAGATGTGAGAATGTGAGATTGACTACATATTCATTTTCTACAACCTTAGAAACAATCAAGCAGCAAAGCAAATTTGACTCTTACACAATGTTGGACCTCAAAATTACTAAAAGCTAATACTTTAGCCAATTTAGCAACTTATGCAATAAAACTCTATATCTAGCAACCTTAAACACAAAATCAAGAATTATAACTCACATGACACGCCTCTATGTCTAGCCGTCTATGCATTTAAGTTGAGTTTAGTACATACCTCAATTGTGTTAGCCGCTAATATCTTGGTCTATACTAATACTTTACCAAAAATAACTCTATGTCTAGAAACTACAATTATAAAATTAAGCTATGGATAATGGTGTCTTACAAATGCATACAGTCGTTGGTCTGTTGACCGAACATCTTGTGGAAGTCACAAAACCTAGATCGGTTCTATTGTCCAGTCTTCCAATTTGGATTGGACTTTGGGAGTGAGCGACCATAATTTCTTGCAAAATTCTTGATTGACTAGCGTTGAGTGGAGTGTAGATGGTGTACTTTGGCCTCTTGGGTGGTTCGACCTTTTTTGGCTCCATATGGCAGGGCGTCTTGCCTTCTCATGCATGGTTGGGTGGCTGGTAGTATGCTATTGACTAGGCATCTAGAGTCTCCTCCAAGTTGATGAATGATTGGGCTCTAGTGCGTAAATCCTTCATACTATTTACGTTGTCCTTGGCCAGCTCCATCTTGAAGAGGCTTGCCCGTAGTCCTATAACGAGGAGGTGCACTACCACATTAGGACTCAAGGTACAAACCTTCATTGCCTCCTCGTGGAAACAGTCTGGCCGACCAAATGGCTTGTTGGGTCTACTCCAGACTGGCGAAAGTTGCTTTTCCCATGACAGGTGGCTTTGACAAGTCCGTACTCTGTGAACAATTGACTTATACTTGTATTAGTCTGTGTCACCATGCTAAAGGTCCATTCTGTCTAGATCTAAAAGGTACAATAAGTCGTAGATAGCATGCGCAAAGTGGCAGATGTTTGTGTCGTTTAAGCGGCATATTAGTAAGGTGTCAAAGATGGTCTTGGTACTATCTTATCATTTCTGCCCAGTCAATGGTACGTCTTTTGGGATTATCCCATCGCTCGGTAGAAACCTGGGATGCTCGGACCATGCTTGTGTCGTCTAGTCTCGAGTCGATAATTGTTGCCTCTGTCCAATTATAACGTATACTTTAGAACCGGGTTGGAACAGGGATGATAAACACAATTATCACAACAAAAATGTGTAAGGAATCAACCTACTCCATCTCTTCTATTTATTTCATGGCATGTCTTTTTAGTCTATTGATAATGATTAGTACTAGTCAAACTAAAATTGATTTTGCATGGTAAAACCACATGTAATTTGTTTTACAAATTTCTTGTATGAATTTTTATAACTTAATTTTCAATAACAAAATGTTTAGGTCAAGTATTTATCTAAAATCTAGACTAATTTTTTTAAAGGACATTCATCAGACTTATAAAAGGATTGCAAAAAGGATTCATAATTGGCCTTACTAAGGGAAAATGGAAAAAAACTTGTTAGAAGATATATTTTGATAGATACAATTAATAAAAATTTGATAATATATTAAAAATTTATTTCTAATTAATATTTATTCCTAAATCGTAGCACCAAAAATATAAATATAATTATCTCTAAATATGACGTGTTAATCTTTAAATATGACATATTAATCTCCAAATATGATGAATTAGATATGTTTGTACACAACTTTTTTCTAAAGAGAAAAAAATGAATTAGAAATGATGATTATAGCCTATAACTTTCGTAACTTAATCAAAGAAGTGACATATATAGGAATGACCATACTAGGTCTTCATTATATCATAGATTAGTAACTACTTTCTTTCTTAGAAAACAAACAAAATATTTGATGATATTATGTAAATTGTGAAGAGGCAATCCAACTAAATTTTAGTATAGAGATTTATGTTTTTATAACATATCTACGAATCCAAACTTAACCTCAAAATTACTAAGGTTGAGTTTGGTTGGGTAGAGTTAGAGAAGAGAGAAGGGAGAGAGAAGTAGAAGAGAAATGAAGAGTTTGTTGAGAGGGGAGAAAGAAGGGAGAGAAGAAAAAAGTGGGTGGGCCCACAAATTTTTCTCCCTCCACTTATGAGGAGAAAGTTAGAAGAGAAAGACACACTTTAGCTGGACAATGATCCGTTGTCTCAAATTGTTTCTTAAACTATATCATAAACCATATCAATTAAAAATATTAATTAAAATTATAATAAAATTTATAGTTTAAAATTGTAACATTTATTTTTAATTAATAATAAAACAACAATTTCATGCCTATTTTTTTTTTATTCTAGAGACATTTTTGTAATTTGAACTACAACATCATCACTTTCTTCTCATTCTCTATCCAACCAAACAAAAGAGAAAGAGAATAAAATATTTATTTCTATTCATTTTCTCTCATTCTTATCTTATACCAAACATCACAAAAATCTACTCAATTTCTCATTTTTCTCTTTCTCACCTTTTTCTTTCTCGCATATTTCTCTCTTCTCATTTTCTTTTGTCAACCAAACGAAACCTAATTGTATTTTGATCAACATTTGTTTTATTAAATGGTAATCATATTTTATTTTAAAAAGTATTATTTTTATCTCAAAATCTTAATAAAAGTTTGAAAAGTCAAACAAATTAAGTGAATATCTTTTTAATACAATGCATCATTTATTTCTACACAAATTTTCATATCACTACAATTTCTATATCCCTAAATCATGATTGGAGTTAGAAATGTTAAAAAAATCAAGACATTATCTTTTCATTAATTATAAATTACTCTTTCCTAGTAATCTAATTTATACCTTCTTAATTACCCCATCATATAGAGTTAAATATAACAATATCCAAGATTTATTTATTTATTATTATAACTTTAAAATCAAGACAAGATTTTTTTAATGCTTTTGACCAATATTTTATTTTTATATAAAGAATGAATAATAAAATGAGATAAAAAATACATATACTTACAAAGTAAAAGTTTTATATATAAATCTAATAAATAATGAATAATATATCAATACTATATATTGTATAAATCTATTGGAATCAGAAATAATAATAATAAAAGAATTGAAGGGAATAAAGATAGCTAAGTGGGCCAGCTAAGGGGCAACTACTACATACTCCAACGGTGAGTGACAGTGGTTCAGTTTCAATCTCCATTGTGAATTTTGCTGACTAATTCATAAACATAAAACAGCACCATCACAACACCATAGTCCAACCCCATTCCTCATTACCCTGACCCCTTTCTCAACTAAAGGGGTCTCAATTCCCAATTCTCAATTCTCAATTCTTCAATTCTCAATTCTCAATCCTTCAATTCTCAATTCTCAATCCTTCAACCAATTCCAACATGTCGGAGATGGCGAACACAGATCCCGAAGGAATCGACGGAGTCCGAATGACATGGAACCTTTGGCCTCGAACCAAAGTCGAAGCCAGTAAGTGCGTGATCCCACTCGCCGCCACAATCTCCCTTCTCCGCCCTCACCCTGATATCCCCACCCTCCCTTACGCCCCTCTCCGCTGCAAAACATGCTCCTCAATCCTCAACCCTTTCTCGCGTGTCGATTTCACCGCCAAGATCTGGATCTGTCCCTTCTGCTTCCAGCGTAACCATTTCCCTCCTCACTATTCCCAAATCTCGGAAACCAATCTCCCTGGCGAGCTCTACCCGCACTACACCACCGTGCAGTACACGCTCCCGAATCAGAACCCTGGTGCTAATTATGATCAGCATGTTCAGTCGGTTCAATCGCCAGTTTTCCTGTTTGTGCTTGATACCTGCATGATCGAGGAGGAGTTGGAGTTTCTGAAATCGGAGATCCGGCGTGCGGTCGGGCTTTTACCGGATAATGCACTCGTCGGTTTCGTTTCGTTTGGGACGCAGGTTCAGGTGCATGAATTGGGGTTTTCTGAGATGTCTAAGGTTTATGTATTCCGGGGGAATAAGGAGATTGGTAAAGACCAGATTTTGGAGCAGTTGGGGCTTGGCAGTGGCGGTGCAAGGAGGCCTTCCGCCGGGTTTCAGAAAGGGATTCCGGGTCAGGGTGGTGGTGGATTTGGTTTCTCTAGTTTTACAAGGTTCTTGCTGCCTGCTTCTGATTGTGAATACACTCTCAATTCGGTGGGTTTTTGTTCTGCATTTGAATTTTGGAAGTGTTAGGATCAAGGTTTTAAATTGTGTTTTGATATTTTTTTCACAATTGCATTGGGGCTTCATTGGCCGTATTTACTAAAATTTGGTAAAGGCGATAGTATCGCGACTGTGACCTAAATCACAATTTAAAACTGTGGTTAGAATGCTTGTGCTGTGTGCCATTGTTTTAGACAAATTATTTTATATATTTTTCTTTTTTGCAGCTGTTGGATGAATTGCAAACCGACCAATGGCCGGTTTCTCCACGAACTCGTCCGGCTCGGTGCACAGGAGTGGCTTTGAGTGTGGCGGCTGGGTTGCTTGGTGCTTGTAATCCTGGGACAGGTGCTAGAATCATAGCTTTGGTTGGGGGTCCCTGCACGGAAGGACCTGGCACGGTAAATTTGTGTAACTTGGTTGATTGGTAGATTTTGTTCCAGAATTCGGCACCTTTGTAATTTAGATGAAAGTTTGTTGGTATTGTTAAGTAATAATCATCAAAGTTTTATATGGCATGTGGCTATAAGATACTGAGTCAGACTATGTTGTGCTTTAATGCAAATCTATACATAGCTAGTCTCAAGTTGATTAGAAGATGAGGTTTGTGTCAGATAGTTGACAACTGATATAAAAATTTGTCAAATCTCAATGAAATGGGTCCCACCCAGTGAGAAAAAGACACCTTTGCTGTTGTGGACAGAGGATATCAACCACTATCATTTAAAAACATGGTCGGCCATTTTGGTTTTATTCTTGCATGAATTGCCATGGTTGTTAGCACTTAAAAAATTAGAGTATTGTGAGAGAAGTATAAATATTTATGTTTGATCACTTGTGTTCGGATGGTTTTGCAGTGGAGTAGGAGTAATACATTTAAGCAACTCTCATATTTGGTTTAATATTAAGCTGATTATATTAGTCATTTAAGAAAAAAAAAAGTGTTCTGCCACATATTAGAATACATTAACTAGTAAGTTATAAGTCTCAATTTCTAACGTGCCATTGACATTTTGGAGGCACACTCTTTATTTCTTTGAATTGAGAGTTGAAGTACTAAAGACAACAAAGTAATCTTAGAATAACAAATAAGTGGAAGGGAAAGGTATTATGGGCAATGCTGTGCCTGTTGCTGCTTAAATTCCACAAAAATATTTTGAGTCTGAAAATACTGATTTTAAAATTCCGTTGCAGATTGTGTCAAAAGATCTATCTGAACCGGTGCGTTCTCATAAAGATCTTGATAAAGAAGCAGCACCATTCTTCAAGAAAGCAGTCAAATTTTATGAGGGTCTTGCAAAACAGCTGGTTAGTCAGGGTCACGTTTTAGATCTTTTTGCATCAGCACTTGATCAGGTATGTGATACTATATAATTTTGTCAGACAATTATTTCACCGGTTCATATCTTTACTTATCCTCATGTGGTTTGTTGTGTTAACTGTTGCCTTGTTGGCACTTTTATGCCAAAATATAATTTCTTTATGACAAAGTATTATTATGGTGTTGTTCGATCCATGTAGCTGACCCCACCTAGTGGGAATAAGGCTTAGTTGTTGTCTTCTGCTATTAGATTTGCGGTGAAGCCATGGAAGTAACATGCCTGAGCCCTGAAAAACTTCTAACAGCAGTATTAAAGATTTTGTTCACTTTTGTCTCTTACCTTACATTTAAAAGTCTCTATGCTTTTATCAACTGAAAGAGCTATTCATTACTAGTTCTCTCGTTCCATATTTTGATAAATGTGTTGCACCGAGAGTGACAATTAACATTTGTTTTTGGGCCCATTCCCATTTTCAATGGTTGGTTAAAGATTGCATAAATCAGTTCATGCTGGTTGTTTCAAATCTTAATTCCAGTAGCGATGTCAAAAACTTGTGGATTTATTCTGACGGCATGTAATCTAGCATTATGCGATTGATATAATATATAGAGGATAGCAATTTCCATGCTTTAGGTTTTTTGAATGTCTAACATTCCATGGAAGATTTCAGGCATACTTTTAAAGAATTTAGTTTATGATACATTAACTGAAAGTATATTATCTGTAATCACCGTCCTTATATAGGAGTCTGATGCTTGAGCACTTGACTTGAGTATATCCCTTGTACTACTTTTTCCTGACTAGCAGCATTTGATGACAATTTTTACTGTAGATCTATATATTCAACTTGGTTCATAAGTGTGCACTTGCATAATTTTGGGTGCTAACATCAATGGCCTAATGACTCTCAACCTCTATCTGCTTGAGATGATATACTTGTGATATTTCAAACTTAATTCTTACCATGTACCTTCTTGTGGGTGTACAAGGAAGTTCGTGTTTATATTGTGGGAATCCATGAATAGAGTTGTTATTTTTTTCAGAATGTTGCATTTGATGACAATGAGGATCTATTTTTCCTCATTCTTCATCTACTGATTTATGGATGTTTAAGTATATAGGTTGGAGTTGCAGAAATGAAAGTTGCAGTTGAAAAAACTGGTGGTCTTGTTGTCCTGTCAGAAAGTTTTGGTCATTCAGTCTTCAAAGATTCTTTTAAACGTGTTTTTGAGGATGGGGAGCAATCTCTTGGACTTTGTTTCAAGTGGGTATCCTTCATTTATTTTTATTTTCCCTTTTTACCAATAGTTGATTTCTTTATTCAATACCAGTTCAATGTGAAATTATTTGTTTTGGTTTTGTGCACTCATTGATTTTATATTACTTATTACTTCCCTGCCCCACCACTTCAGTGCAATTCGCAGCTGATACAAAAAATTCTGTTGAGAGATGTTGAAACACTAGGTTTAGTTATTTCGTGAGCATAAAATTTATATGCACATGGTGTTTTTGTGCATTTAACTTCACGTAATTAATTTTCATTTCATTAGAACCTTGTAAGTGGTAACATTGTAAAAGAATGAGGAGTCCTATGGAGAGAACACTGAATTTTATGTAGATAACTCATGAATGAGAAAAGGAAGAGAGAAAAGGTATTGGGAGTGGACAAATCTGCTTATTATAGAATTCACTAAAAGAGGGTTCACTCCTCAACCCCGACCCCCTATTTCCAAAAAAAGGAAAAGCTGTCTTGTCTAATAATGCATGAATGTGGATCTAGGGTTTAACCTGCATTTTTGGAAATGTTTTAATCAATTCAGGTGGTGTTAATTTTGGTTTTCCAAGACTTTGGATTTTCTATTTGAATGTCAATTGTCTGAGATTTAGGGTTTTATTATCCCAGACATAATATTTTTGGGATTCATGTAATAGATATCATTATTGACTTGATCTTACAGTTGCTTTTGGAATACTGATCAAATATCTTACAATTACTTCTTTTACATATTTTTTCTTATCTCTCTTCTCTTGTCTCATATTTTCTGTTTGATGGATAGCCCTTATCTAACTTCCAACTTTATTTGTGTATCAGTGGAACACTTGAAATCAATTGCTCCAAGGAAATCAAAATCCAGGGTATAATTGGGCCTTGCACATCATTGGAAAAGGTTGGATTTTGATCATCTTTTGTCTCAAACCTTAATTTTCTGTTGCCTTTTAATACTCGAATTGGAGTTCATGCGGGATTAAAAGAAATGAACTAAACCATAAATATCTGGAGTTTGATGGTTACAATCACGTACTGCAGAAAGGGCCTTCTGTTGCTGATACTGTTATAGGAGAAGGGAACACAACAGCTTGGAAACTGTGTGGCCTTGACAAGAGTACATGCTTGACTGTGATGTTTGATCTTTCATCAAGTGATCGTTCAAACACTCCTGGTGCTGCCAACCCACAATTGTACCTTCAGTTCCTTACAAGGTTATGTCAGAGAACTTTTATTAATAAGCCTCATATATACTATTTGTGCCTCATTCCTCATCCTTGCCCAGCATTGAATTTTAATGTCCATGTACTTATTGCAGTTACCAGAGCCCAGAGGGTCAATTGTTGCTCCGTGTCACAACAGTAACTAGGAGATGGGTTGATGTTTCTATTAGCTCTGAGGTAGTTTTGGTTGTTTACTTAAACATTTGTGGCTGGATGTTTGTTTATTTGTCAATGCCAAAGAAATATGTGTTGCTTTTAAATTTATCATAGTATTAAGAAGCTTGAATGTCATTTCATTTTACTTTATTTCCTTCTTGTCAATTCTGATTCTAAATTTTGATCTGGATATATATCTGTTTATTATGTGGATCTACTATATAAACTGAAAGGCTTCATTTTTATGACCACTTTTGCTTAGTCCTTTCATATGGCATCTAGTACTATTTTTTTTAACAATGTAATTGTTAAATTGGTTAATGACATTTTAAATGATTCATTAATAGAAGTATGCTTGTTTCTGCTATTTGTTCTACTAATATGGTATGTCCATATACACCAAGCCTTTTTTTCCTCAATGAAAAGCTGTATTAAAAAATTAGCAGGGCAATAATTTTAGAAGGTGAAGTCATATTTGTAATGTGCTAGAGTTGAGCCAGGAATAGCTGTTTTGTGATGTATTATCACGGAAATTCTGCTACTGATATCAGTAAATGGTAATTTTGCATACAAAATAGTAGAATCTCTCTTCCTCTCAGCAGAAGGATTCTGCTACTGATATCAGTAAGGATTATAGCTCGAGTTGAATTCAATACAAACTGTTTTTCAGCTCAAACTTGGGCTCAATTAAAGTCCACAAATTGTTCAAGCGCTTCATGACCTCAAATATGTGCAGCTTGTCAACTCGAATGGTGATCTTTATATATATATATATAATATTAAGGTCAATTATTAGGGAATTTCTAATTTAATATTCTTAGAAATAATCTTGTCATTTGTGAGGATAAGGTTGCATAGGTCATACATATATTCTCTCCAGACCCCATTAGGTGGGAGCCTCATATATTGGACCACCCCTTTTTATAAAAGGGGAGAGACAATGCATGAGGCTCCCACCTAGTGAGATCTAGGGAGAGTATATGCACCACCTATGCAACCTTATCCTCACAAATGACAAGATTGTTTCTAAGAATATTAAATTAAAAATTTCATAATAATTGAACCCATGACCTCCAGGTCGCAAAGCAAACAACCTTATCGTTGCTATAAGGCTCACCCTCGTATTATATTCATATATTAATATAAAAATATCTACTATTATAATTATTAAATATATTTTTATATACGTACATGAAATTTAAATCATATTTGGTTCAAGTTCAGCTCCTTTATCCAATGAGCTCAATTTTCAGCTCATTTGGTTCATGAAAAAAGTTCATCAAACTAATAAACGAGTCGAGCCTCAAACTAATTTCGAGTTGCTCATTTAATTGCTAGCCCTAGCTTAATCCCACCCTTGCTTAACGTGTTCCCGGCTACAACATGTGCAGTGAATAGATATATGATGTCACACCTTCCAAATTGTCAATGTTTGAATTAAGTTCCCTACTACCACCCCCGTTCTTTCTAAAATACATATAAACTTATTGGTGCCTATGCTAAGTTTGGGGCAGTTCAGTTCACATGGCTCCCACCTAGTGGGGTTTGGGGAGTATAAATGTACACAGTCTTACCCTATAACAAGTGAAGACATCGTTTCTAGATTACATGTAACTAAATTGGTGGCTACAAAGAAGTTTATAGAAAATATTGCTTATAGAAAAAAGTTTCAAAGTGAATGTTTCAGGACAGAATAGATAATACATGCAGAGGAGCCAAGTCAAAAACACTCTAAACTAAACTTTGGTCTAGTATCCCCTTTGGCACAGTGGCTTGTGTTTTTCCTAATTTAGAGCCCACTACAAACAAGGAAGGATAAGCCCAAAAATTCACAAACATTGTAGTTTCTTAGAAAATAGCAGTGTTGGGTTTTTCTGGTCTATATTTGTCATTGTTGTGCTGCTGTGTTTGTCTCGATAATGCATTTCATCATTTAAGAATAATGCACTTTCTGAAATAGATTATTTTATCTTCAGGAATTGGTTCAAGGATTTGACCAAGAAACTGCTGCAGTGGTAATGGCTAGACTCACTTCTCTGAAAATGGAGACAGAGGTATGTCACAAGCTGTGTAATTATTTGGTATTCTCTTGTTTTGTAAAATCCTTCGCTGTTGGATTTATTTACTCAAGTTGCCGTAAATTTTATCTTTGTCCAAATGAGTGATTATTGGAAATTTCAGGAAAAAATCATGGTTTAGATTATGCCTTTGATAGTGGTGATTTTGATGCAATTTGCGCTATTTAAATTTTACTTATGCGAACAAGTACTTATGAAATGGCAATTCACATGCTATTTCCTCTGCTCTTCCTCAAATATAGTTTATAACTTTTGGCAAATATACACCCATTATTTATTCAACTTGCGGCTACAATATTGTGGTTTTGGAATTTCCACAACTGTATTGTGACCACATTTTTCCCGCAATTGCGGTAAATGCAACATAACCACAATGTGTGGGACAGGTTGCTTTTTTGGCTTCGTTCTGGTGCAAAAAACATGGTATTTTTAGTGGTGTTCAAATGGTAGATATGTAGAGACATTGGCATGCTTGGTTGCTTAACCATTTTACATTGTTCCTAAGTTTTCTTTTTTATTTTTGTGAGAATTTCTTATCCTCATCTTGTAAATATCCTCTCCTCTTCTAGTAATATTTATTTTTCAATAAAAATATAAAATAAATTCTATCTATCCAAATGGGTAGTTTTGGGTGTTATTGGAAGATGTACAATGGGAGAAGGATTGTGCTTACTTCATCTTCAACTCATGGGACCAAGTACTGATGGAATGACAATTCAAGTTATTTGTTGCCATTGAACATTCTAGTTTTATGATCTCTATATGGGTTTATTGAATAGTTTAATTGAAGGACTTGTCATATTTAATTGCGAAGTTTCCCCTTTCTTACTCTGTTATGCGTATAGCTTCTCTGTTCAAAAGCAGCTTATTTCACTTGTTTTGCTAATAACTTGCTGCAAATAACCATTTTGTTGTATCCTTCTTTTTGGACACATATTTCGTATTTAAAATGTATTTTTGTATACCTTCAGACTTTTGTAAACCAAGTTACCAATCTGAGGTTCATTTATGTTTGATCAGGAAGCATTTGATGCCACACGGTGGTTGGATCGATTACTTATTCGCCTCTGCTCTAAATTTGGTGACTATCGCAAGGATGATCCATCGTCTTTTACATTAAACCCTTCATTTTCATTGTTCCCCCAGTTTATGTTCAATCTGCGAAGGTCACAGTTTTTACAGGTACCATTTCTTGAATTTTTCATCGTGTGTTGCTTTCAAACTTCTTAATTTAATTTGGTGGCATTTGGATGGTGAAATTCATTGGCAGGTTTTTAATAACAGTCCAGATGAGACTGCGTACTTCCGCATGCTGTTAAACAGGGAAAATATCAGTAATGCAGCTGTCATGATTCAGCCATCTCTAATATCATATTCATTTAATTCAGTGCCTGCACCCGCATTATTAGATGTGTCTTCCATTGCCGCAGACCGGATTCTGTTGCTTGATTCATATTTTAGTGTGGTTATTTTTCATGGAATGACAATTGCCCAATGGCGCAACTTGGGATACCATCACCAGCCAGAACACCAGGTATGTGCTCAATGCTCAGGCATGTTGATAGAGACCCGTTAGTAGTAGCTCAAAGAGATGGGTCTAAGACAAGAATTTACACTAAGTGAACAAATAGATTTTGGGCAGAGATTTTTCTGTGGAGCATAGCTCTAGAGTAGGGAGTTAACCATTTTCTGGTGTAAATTCCTACATCTCTTTCTAAATTCAATAAAATTGTTCAAACCTTTAGTTTCCATTATGTCCTACTAAATAAATTATTTTCAAGTGCAAATTCTGGTCACCAATTTTTAATCAATTAGATTGTTGAGTACAATATTTATAATCTTAATTAGGAGCATTAGTAGCTTTATTTGAGTTTCTGAATTGCCATGTAAGTTATTTCATTTGGAGACTTCTTTTATTGCTAGTATCCAATGTTGCATTTATCATTGTAGCTCCTTGTATGATAATTGCTTTAATATATGCACAGGCTTTTGCACAACTATTACAAGCTCCACATGACGATGCCACAATCATAATTAGAGATCGTTTTCCTGTTCCTAGATTGGTAGTGTGTGATCAACATGGTTCTCAGGTAAGTAGTGTATTGATATTGCTTCCCTTTCCTGAAGATCATTTTCACTACAAACACTTATGCTTGATATATACTTTTACTTATACCTCTTCCACAGTGTATTAGTGAAAAATTTCTTTTCATTGAACCATTTTGCTTTAAGTTTGTGTTTTTCTTAATGAGGGTGAACCATGGCGCAATGGTAAGGTTGTTTGCCTTGTGACATGGAGGTCATGGGTTCAAATACTGGAAACAACTTTTTCGCTTGTGAGACTAAGACTACATACATCTACCCTCCCCATACCCCACTAGGTGGGACCCTCATGTACTTGTCCGCCCTTTTTTGTCCTTTGTTGATGGGTTGGTGACCTTGGTTTTTTTTGTTGCTGAACAGGCTAGATTTTTATTAGCTAAGCTGAATCCCTCAGCAACATACAATAATGCACATGAGATGGCAGCTGGTTCAGATGTAATCTTCACGGATGATGTGAGCCTTCAAGTTTTCTTTGAGCATCTGCAGAGACTGGCTGTCCAATCCTGATAGTAGTGACTGATGCAGTGTATGCGTTGCGGACTTTCGTTCGGAAAATTCCTCAACGATGTGTCCTACATTTTGCTGTTCTGTTAAGTTATTTTCCTTTCTTTTCCTTGTTCGTAAATGAGAGCAGGCCATGGTCTGTGTCACTTGACAAATAAGGAAAGCTCCGAAATTTGATTCTTTAGGGCTCTGGTAAAATAAAGGGTTCAAAAGTATCTTGAGTTTGGACATTACGGGAAGAAGGGATAATGAAATGTAAGTTGAGAGCTACTGCGACAGAAACAAAACAAATGAGGGAGAATTTTTTATCACATTTTTTTCATTCTATTTACTTTAGCCCAGATCTGAATTTTGGGTTCGTTATGTGGATTAATTTATAGTTGTTTTACTTTTACATGCTCCCTTTGTTGCAAAGTCATTTTGTCATGTTGGAGTTTGATGTATTAAATGAAGTTACGTGATGCATGTGTGTGTGTGATTGATGCTATCTATACATAGTAGGTCTTTAAGTCAAAAGATAAAGGTTGTGTTAATTACTCAGAGTAAAACTTTTTGAATCTCCATAATATGGATTAACAATATGATAATACTAATACTAAGTCGTTTCCTAAAAGCAACATGTATGGCTTGAGTATAGTGTCAAATGAGCAAGGTTTATTACACCATTGATTAGATGTATCAAAAAGTAAGAGTTTATGTATTTGTATGAATGAACGCGAGTAAAGATGCCGATTCATCAATTTAGGAAATGAATTGAAACATGAAATATAGATGGTCTGATATGTACATCAATGGAATTAGATATTATCGATTTTATGTCAGATAAGATAAGTGGGATAGTAAAAAAAATAAGAATTAGATGATTTAGAGTTTAAGCTATGCTACATTGGAAAGAGTAGATAAAAAAAGAGGTGTGTATAATGGATGTAGTAAGGAAGTGAGTAAAAATAATCCAAACTTTTGTAGTAAAGAAAGACATCTTTGTGATGACAATAGAGGATTTGAAGGTTTTCATGGGAGGAATAAAATTGTATTTCTCTTTACCTTTTGATTTTATAGTTAACACATGTTTTAAGAATTGGGAGGAATATCTTATCACATATAAGAGTGGATTGACATGTTCTTTATTACAAAATTTTGCTTGGATTGAAAAGTCAAATATGGAGAGAGCTTGCAGCCAAATATTGAGTTTTGGTTATGAATTAAAGGTTAATAGTAGAATGGAAAGAAAAAGGTAAGATAAAGTCACAAAAATAAGTGGTGGAAATTAAGGATGAGGAGTGGAGGAGCTTCCAACAAAGAGTTTTGGAATTTTGGAGGAAGGGACGAGAGGACGTTTTGGGAGAACACACAAATGCAATTATGATAGGATGAGAAATATATATATATATATATATATATATATATATTTTAAAATATAAACATTCTTTTAACAATAGAAGATGGTAAACTAGTTGAGATGATTTAAAATTTATTACTTTGACCAATAGAAAAGAATGCACCTTATATAATATTATTGTTTGGGTTCTCGAGTATGGTACTCCTATTATAAGTACCTTTTTAACAATTATTTGTTCTTTTAAAAATCAATTTCCCTATTTGGAATTTAGCTCTTTTTGGTCATATTCTCTATTCTCTTTGTTGCACTTAATAACTCCATACCACATTCGTGGTAGACCAACCGCCATGATAACTAACACAATGACCTGCCTCTTACTTGATCCACAAAATTAGATGTGCAATTCTATAAAGCCATTGATGACTATTGAGTACCACTTTCGTCATCACCACACAACAATCGTGAATCACCTACAAACAATGATTTAAACGGACAGCAAATGAGAATATTAGAGCATATGCTATGCCTATGCACAAGCATGTAAACTTTATTTGAAGTCATGTATAAATGGATCTTAAAAAATCATAGTTTTCACATCTATAAGAATAGTTACAGATTACTAACATTTCTCCATGGCGATACGATCCTCCATTTAGTTGTTGTTTGGTGTTCTTGGTTTATAGAGTAACTTTTCTATCTCCTTCTCGTTCTTACTATGCTATTCCGTAAGTGATTGCTGATAGAGCAATCTTTATGAGCAGAGATAGGGACAATGTTTATGATCCTTTTTCTTGTTAGTATAGTGCTTCCATCAAGCACTATATATAGGCTCTTTTTCAAGAGTCTTAACATTTCATTGATAACTCTTCATCCAAGAGTTATGTCATGAAACAATGAAATAATATATCCATTCATGTCACAAGAGGCATATTTCTTACATTCTCCCACTTGTCTCATGTGACAATACAATTCATGATTTTATAAACATCAAACATAATGCGCATATTCAGAATATGTTTTCCATATTCATTACATTACAAGTCATGATTAAGAACAAGAACTAACAACAAATAATTACATAACTACAAATAAATTAAAAAAATTGTTTTTTTTCATCTCATGACATCATTTTGGTTGTTTTAAAAAAATAAGTTTTAATTGACTCGATTGGTAAAATCGACCCAACTTTCCGAGTCAATGATTTTAACCTTAAATCGATCGAGTCAAATTGAGTCAATCCAATTTTAATAAAAAATCAGTTAGATGTAAGACTCAGACCGGTCAAATATCCAGTTCACGTATGAACCGATCGGATTGACGACAAATTTTATAACACTTCTTTAGTGGATGAAATATAGATGTGACATAGTAAGAGTTTTAAGAATATTATAGATGGTGATGTCTTATCACTACGCCAGATATCGCAATAAATAACGGTCATTCAACATCGCAATTTTGAACGACGCTGTTAAAAACGAGGCGGAAGAATATTGACATCGCATACTAAAGTGTGTGCTGTCAGTGTGTGTAACTTCAACAACGCATTCTCCACATAACGTTGTTAAATATCAGTAACATTAGCGCTGACTTGAATGAGTTATGTTTAACAACATATTTGATAGAAAGAACTGTTAATGTTAATAAAGTCCACAACGCATAAATAAGAAAGCGATGTTGAAGATTACATAGTAACAACACTTTCTTAGTTATGCGCTGTTGATTTTATACGACATTTTAAGTGTTAGAAATATTAATGGTTGAGTAGTTATACGTCTTTTCGTTTGTTGAAATATTAATGGTTGAATACTTATTAGGATGCTATTTAATTAATTTTAAGATGTTATCATTGATCAAAAACATCATTTAGTTTTTAACTCATAGTTTAGTCCCAGAAGAAAAACCTCTTAGACAACTTAATTGATGTAAAAGTTAAATTAATAGTATAAACTAGTACAACATATATATTCACATAAATATGTTTACCTTTTTAAATCTACATATTATTAGTGTAAAAAATTATATATAGTTATTACATCTCCACCATGCAATGACATTGTATAGCCCTCTTATAATGTTAGTATATATCTTTTTTTTTCTTTACTAAGTTAGGAAGGTTAACAATAAAAGTATATCATATTATACTTTTTACAAACATAATACAACTTTTGATCAATAAATAATTATCATGGGTGGGGTCATTCTTAAAAAAATTTTGCTAGATTACTTTAGGTGACATTTGATAAAGATGCTTCAATCAGCTCTATAGGGGAATGGAGAAATGGAGCTTGGACTTGGAAACTTTTATTGAGACAGAGTTTGTTTATTTGGGAATAAGAGGAGTATGAAGACCTATTAAATTTACTAGCGAATTATGCACAGAATCTTGATGTTTCAGATGGATTGCTTTGGACTCATAACCATGGTGACTAATATTAGGTGAGAAATGCTTATCAAGTCATATCTCATGAAGATAGAAGCATTGACAAAGAGATTTTCAAAAAGTTATGGAAATATAATGTTCCATCAAAGATGAAATGTTGAGTGTGAAAATTATTCTTAGGTGAAGTTCCAACAAAGCTATGTCTTGCTCAAGGGAAATTCTAGCAGCAAATGTAGTCTCGTGTTGTTCTCTTTGTGGGGAGGAGGAGGAGGAAGAAATAAACCATCTATTATTCACTTGTTCAAAGTCTTATCATGTCTGGCAATATCTCTACTCCCTGTTTGATATCATCTCAACTATATCCAATGATACTAAGGTAAACTTCTCTTCCCATTTGCACCTAATGTGTTTGGAGACCAAATATTCAAGAAGGTGAAATGCCTCTTTGGTTCATCTCTATATGGACTATTCGGCATGTAAGAAATAAGTTTATTTTGAGAACTCACAGTTTTATCTTGAAGAGGTGATTGATCTTATCTTTTTACATTCTTAAAACATCTTAAGTGATCATTGTAAGAATTTCAACTTCTCATATTTGGAATGGGCTTTCAACCCATCTAAATATATTTCTTCTTGTTAATTTTAGTGATTGTAGAATAAATAATATTAAAAAAAAACCACATGCATTCCACTAAATACTAACTAGTATTTATAAATAAACAAACACCGTTCCATTTTTATTTATTATTTGTTAATACATCGTTCTGTTCAACTTGTGAACATACATATACATCGACTATGTTAATTTCTAAATTTTTTCTCTAATCCTCTGATTATTCACATATGAATATGATTGAAAATTAAAATAAAGGTTTTGGTATTGTATAAAGAATTTCAAGCAGTGGTCAAAGATGGTGGATTTGATTTTTCAAAGGATAATATTCAGTTCTAGAAGCCGAATTCATGTAGCATTATTGCTGGGTCTCGTATATTTTGCTGACTAATGAAAAACTATATGCGACAAAACAAACTCATAAAATGGCATGGGAAATAATATTTAGAACATTTAAAATAAACCTATAGATAGTGTTCTTAGCAAACTAACATTAAATGCATGATTCATGATTGGATAAGGGCTTTGAAGCTACATCCTAGTTCAGCTGTAGTTACATCATATTCAAACTGTAGATATAACTAGTGAGGAAATAAGCTCTTGTTCACTCAAACCTTAAATGTTTCATAATTATATTAGTAGTTGTATCAAACCTGTCAAAACATGTCAGTCATACCAACTCAGTCCTCCAAGTACAAAAATAGTTATATCTGGATATTAAATTTAAATGTTTTGTTTAAACAAGACTTTTTAGTTAAGTTTGATTGTGCAATATTAAATTCAGGTTTAGGTCAGATTTACTTATCCTGGTTCGTGCTATTATAAAATATGAATAATAATTTAAATACCCTCTATGTTAAATATTGATAATAATTAATATTCACCACTCATTTAAGCATTTAGTAGTCAAAACTTGTCTTCGTTTCTATAACTTTGTATCATGTGTTAATGTTACATATTCTTTCTCTACAACAACAAGAAAACAAGCTATGAATGACTAATTCTTAGTCTTAATTTTACATGGATATCAAGTTAATTCTTATTGTTATCGTAGTTTCCAACAATTCTAAATGACACGAAATAATACTTACCAGCTGAGTCACGACCAGGTCACTCTCATTAAGACGTTTTGTGACACTATCCAAAATTTGCAAGTAGACTATCAACCACGCTGTCGCCAGGATAAAACAGTTCAGTTCTCTGTTATCGAATTCTTACTGCATTGTAAGAATCAATCTCGAATACGCTCACCACCATATGACTAACAATGTCAATTCTAAAATACACACAATATGACTACCAATGTCAATTCTTGAAATTCACACAATATGGGTGTTAGTGCCAATTTTCGAAATACGCACAATATGTCTACTCGTATCAATTCTTTTCCCACAGTTGACTACCAGTGTCAGTTCTCGAAATTTCCAGAATTTGGCTACATGTGCCAATTCTTAGTGACACAAAGAAATGAGGAGAAGTTTGCCGGAAATGCGTCGACGGAAATTATGAGGGAGAAAGAAAAAGTTGAGTAAAAACGTACTCAACTTGGGACAAGAAAATATGACAAGGGGAGACTTCTATTTATAACATGAGATTTTTTTCAAATTTCTCATATCTCCTATGTGGGACTTGAGAGTTGTTTTTTTTCTTCAAAATTCTTCTATGTGAGACTTGAGAGTTTTTTAGATTTCACACTCAAAAGTTTCCACTAATAGCTTCCAACAAAGCAAGTTTCAACAATCCCCCAATTGAAATTAAAAAACGATTTTGGAGAATTGTTACCGTCTTAATAAGATTGTGCATAAACAAAGGTGTCATGCGACTTGAACCTTTGCATAGTGAATAAAATCCAGATTTTACTAGAGTAAGTTGTAGTCTTGAACTCTATCTCCAGCATCAGACCACACACAACCTTTTCAAAGTGTGTTTTATAAAGTTCGTGTTAAAGGTCATGCACATCTATCCAGTATATTAAATGCTCTAAAAATTTATGCCCCTAAATTTCATAGGAAACGACTCCCACTTCCATATTCACATAAGTGAGTCCATCAAGAGTACTCCTATAGCCTAGGTACTCCAGTCCAATTGGAGTATAGATCTCATTAAGAGTTTAACTCATCCTTACATATACTGTAGGAATCACGCTTCTCATAAGTTTATAGCATGTTCATTCTCATATCACTTCACAATTTGTTATTACCCATTGAACCTATTTCTTAGGATCTCTAGTCAGTTAGGCCGAGTTACCATCATGGGTGATCTTTTCATTCTAAAGGTAATAGTCCCATACTCTAGCTAGCCCTTTCGTCAAAGAATCTGCTAAGTTATTTTCAGTGCATACATGATTCATTCTAACAGCGCCTGTAGAGAGTAACTCTCTAATAGTGTTGTGCTTACGACATATTTTTTGTTTCTTACCATTATAAAAGATATTCGCATTATTTGCAATAATCGTGGTACTATCACAACAGATTAACACAATTTGTATCAATTTTTCTTACATAGAAATCTCTCCAAGCAAGCTTCTCAGCCAACTTGCTTCTTCACTAGTTGTTGCTAGTGCTATTATCTCAGCTTCCATAGTGAATTGATCTAAAATAGTCTTTTTCTTTGACTTTGAAGAAACAACTCTACCAGTTGTGCTAAGTATATAGCCACTGGTTGCTTTGAAATTATCTGAAAGAATTTTCCAATCAACATTGCTGAATCCTTCTAAGTCAGCTGGAAACCTTTGGTAATTTAATCCAAAGTTTATTGTTTTCTTAAGGTACATCATTACCCTTTCTATAGCATGCCAATGTTTCATACTTGGTCTACTGATAAACTTGTATAATGATCCCACAACATAGGCTCGGTTGGGTGTAGTGTAATTAGTGGCCTACCGAAGGCTACCAATAGTTTGTCTTATGCGTTCACTAGTGTTCCTAAAAAGTTTTATACTTGAATCATATGGTGTGCTAGCAGGTTTACAGTCAAAATATTTATACTTCTTTAAGATCTTTTCCAGATAGTGAGATTGATCTAAAGAAATTCCTTCTTTTGACCTTGTAATTTTTATATCAAAGATTACACTTGCTTCTCCAAGGTCTTTCATATCAAAGTTATTACACAACAATGATTTCACATTATTCACAACATGAATGTTGAAACCAAATATGAGTAGGTCGTCTACACAGAGACGTATGATAATGAAAATGTCATTTTCCAATTTGTAATAAATGTATTTGTTACTTTCATTCATCTTAAACCCATTCGAAACCATTAAGTCCTTAAAAATTTTATGCCACTATTTATGTGATTGCTTAAGACCATACAATGACTTGTCTAACTTTTAAACCTTATTTTCTTGCCCATGTATTACAAAACCTTCAGGTTGTTCCATATAGATTTCTTCTGCAAATCACCATTTAAAAAAGTAGTATTAACATCTATTTGATGTACTACTAAATTATGTATTACAATGAGTGATATTAGTACTCTAGTGGATGTTATTCTAATAACAGGTGAAAATGTGTCGAAGAAATTTACATTCTCCTTTTGCCTTAAACCATTGGCTACAAAGTGAGCCTTGTATTTATCCACTGTGCCATCAGGTTTCAGTTTCTTTTTCAATATCCACTTATAACCAATATGTTTGCAAGTAGGAGGCAAATCAACTAAATGCTAGGTCTTGTTAGACTCTAGAGATTCCATCTCATCATTTATGACCTTCTGCCACAAATCAACATCCAAAGAAGTCAAAGCTTCTTGTAGTGTTGATCGATCATCTTTCAATGTATAGACCATATAACAGTCCATGCTATCTTACTTATTCTAGGTTTTATTTCGAACCTATCGTTATTATCATTATCTCTAAGTTCCCATTTCATTGAAGTTATCAACATTAGACTCAATGATCACTTTTGTGTTATGGTCATAACACCTGTACACTTTGCGGTTTACAACATACCTATTGGTATCAGCTTCCTCAATATCATATTTCTTTTCAAGTGCATACCAAATTAATTTGGCAGACTTATATTGACTGTAGTAATCCTAGAGATCATTAGACAACCCATTCAGAATGAAGTTGTTACACAAGTAATCACTTTCATTCCAGGTAGCTATATCAATAGCTAGTTTATCCATTTCCTCTTTTTCATGCAGCACTAGAACATCAATTTTCATAACATGAACAAATTTTCTCATGGTGAGGAAAAATTTAATGTCGTCGTTTGAAATTAGTCTCATCAAACCGAAATGGTTTGTTAAGGTTAAACCTATTTGGTCCAGTAATATTATCTACGAATATCATTATAGTTCGAAATGTTTTAAATTTTTCTTACTGTAGCTTACAATAATTCTAAATGACATGAAATAATACTTACTGGCTGAGTTATGACCAAGTCGCTCTTATTAAGACGTTTAATGGCATTGTCTAAAATGTGCAAATAAACTATCAACCACGCCATCCCTAAGATAAAACAACCCAATTCTCTATTATCGAATTCTTACTGCACTCTAATAATCAATCTCAAATACACCCACCGCAATATGGCTGACAAAACCAATTCTCGAAATTTTCATAATATGACTATCAGTGCTAATTCTCAAAACTCCCAAAATATGGCTACTAGTGTCAATTATGGAAATACCAATAATATGACTATTTGTGCCAATTATTTTCGCACAATCTGACTACCAATGTCAGCTCTCGAATTCCCATAATGTGGCTGCCTATGCCAATTGTAACACCGCGAATTTTACGATTTTGAATTATAAGATTTTATTAATATTATTATTAATTATATTTTCGAAAATGAATTTCTGGGAATTTTCGGTAAAGAATTAGACAAAATTCTATTTGAGTTTTAGTCTTGAAATTCTATTTCCAATTTGGTGGTAAATTTTCATGATTTTCGGAGATAGTCGGTTTCGGACCACTGTCAGGGCCGAATCTCCCCCGGTACGGCTCAAAAAGTGGTTTTTGAGTTCCGTAGCTCGGAATCGAATTCCGATTGTGCCTTTGGTTTCGTAATTTCATTTCGAGTCAATATAGACTCTGAGTACACTCATACCTATTTTCTAAATATTTTTCACTCGGAATGCCGAAATCCGAAATTCTAATTGGATATTAGGATCGAGCGATTTATAATACCCGATCGAGTATTGGCCGATAATACTCAGGAAGGTTTATTGCACGTGTCCACAAAGTGGTCATTTCACATTGGGATGTGAGATTTGACTTTCCATAAAGCAAACCTCACATCAGTTTGTCAAATCTCTTATGAGATTATCATTAGCCACCCTAGGAGATTTTGTAATGATTTTCTAGAGGGAAATCTGATTTCCCTTCCCTCATTAAACACTCCACACTTCACATTTCACTCTCACACACTCTCATTTTCAAATTTGCAAGGAGAAGGTGAATCTCTCTTCATCTTTTTCTCTCATCTCTCATTTGTTTCTTCCATCTTCAATCCTTGATCTCTCAACATTCAACCAATGGATGTTGATGAGATTCAAGTATGTTGTTCATGAGCATGTCAAGAACATATTCAACCGTTGAAATTTTCTAAAACGGCTTCTAACTCATTTTCTCCTCAAAACCGAAAATAGTGATGTTCTTGAACTTATGAAAATATTTTGTTGAAACCATGAACAACTTGTGTTCATGGAGTTATTATAATGTTTTATTACA
>NC_032009.1:10223157-10223930 GCF_001865875.1 Lupinus angustifolius | reverse complement strand
AAAGGTTTTGGAGTTAATTTGGGTTTTAAGAAACCCAAGATTTTTATGTTTGAATGCTTTTGAATATATATGATTTTTGATGAAATGTGTTGAATACTGGATATGAACCTTGTTGGGAACTTTTCTGTGTGCGGGTACTTGAAAAACCATGTTTAAATGGGTTTCGGTTGTCGAAAAGGGCAAAATTGGTATTCTGTCCAAGTCCCTGTCGCTTGGGCGAGGACTGGGCGAGGGGAAGTTTTGGTTTTGTAACTCCCTCGCCCGGGCGACAAAGTCTCGCTTGGGCGAGCAAGCCTCGCCTAGGCGAGTAAGGGCCTCGCTTGGGCGAGAAAGCCCAGAATTTTAATGAGTTTCTGGAACTCTCTCGCTTGGGCGAGAGAGGTCTCGCTCGAGCGAGAAGAGACCTCATTTGGGCGATAATACCTTCACCTGGGCGAGGAAAGCTTCAGTTTATTTGAGATTTAAATATGAAGGGTCGTTTGGGTGACTAGTCCCTGCTTTGGCGAGGGACAGTGTGGAAAGATTGAAATAAAATAATGTGATGAACTCAGGTAGTGTTGTGGTATAAAAGTTGTGGAATGAGATCATGACTTAGATAAGAAGCATGACTCCACAAAAGTATGAAAACATTGTTTGTGTTTATGCCTTGTTGGGCAAGTATCCGACTTGAGGTCGTGAACTAGGGGGGTACCCTAGTAAGGATACATGATATCACGGAACAACGATCGACCGACCGTAAGAGGCCTGGTCATGTGACCGTCCAGGATTATTCG
>NC_032009.1:10222510-10223057 GCF_001865875.1 Lupinus angustifolius | reverse complement strand
GGTGATTCGCCAACAATGTCTTGAGGGAGAGTCTGGGTGAGACGAGTCCCTTGTATTCCTAGGGAGGTATCCTGTTGGATCAGACAGTTCTCACAGGCCAAACTAGGCACTCTCTGACAACCCCGAGATTGCATTCGAGATCGATGAGAGGGATGCCCAGAAAGCGTTTGTACGACCTAGGTCCGGGTAGGACTGTTCCTGAGGGAACCGATCGATTTATTTTTATTTCCTTGCGAGGATGTGTTATTTCGGGTACGTACAATACGGCTTGGTACGGGACCTGTACTCTCGATTATTTCCGATTAGGATGTTGGATGGATATTGGTGTAAGGTGGATAATCATGACATATCATGCATACATTACTATTGTGGAAGTGAAACTCCCACATGTGAGTTACAAGCATCGTGTATTCCTATGTTTATGTATGTGATGTGGTTATGAGTAGAGGTTGATTATATTATTTGATATATTGGTAATGTTGGAATAAATGGTAAGTTATGTATTACTTCATGATGTCAATGATAAATGATGAACTATATGTTAAAA
>NC_032009.1:10190506-10222410 GCF_001865875.1 Lupinus angustifolius | reverse complement strand
CTTCACGATGTCCCCGATGGGACAATGGGATAGTGATGGATACAGATTCACATACACAGGCTCCTACCGTCTGTCGTTGCACATGGTGTGTAACGGTTCATCGATGATGATCCCTCAACCTGACACCTGCATTGATGCTTCCTTCACCTTGCCGCCAAGGAGGTTGAGGTCTCTAGAGGATGGACTTCGATACCCGCCGGTCAGGAGTGATGGCGATGCTCCCTCCCACGGTCATCGGACGTCGTCAGATTGTTTGGATGCTCCGTCATCCAGCAGAGCCCAGAGGAGCCGGGTTCTTGGAGGATGTTCCTGCAAGAAGACTCCGATTTTGAGAATGTCATCCCCTCTGAATTATGCCGCCGGGTTATGGCATAATGAAGTGGAGGAAGGGGAGTAGGAGGACGAGGTTGTTGAGCTCGTAAATGTAGAGAGCTCGGTGGAGGTGATCAACCTCGTGTCTGACTTGAAAGAGGAGGAGGACCCGAGTGAGGGGTCCAGCATTCCTAGAATCTTTTGAGTCAGCTTGTGGGCTCGTCGATGTCCCCTTTTTGCTTTTGATGGGGGTTGTGTGTATTTGGATTTTGTATATGTTTAGTGGCGATGTAGCTTCCGCCTTTGTTGACCTAATTTGTATGAACTAGAGAGGACTTAACCGTTTATATGCATTATGTCATTCAGGAAATTGTGAATTAGGTTAAGTTATCATTCGATAACGATAAATTGATTTTTCCGCATTCGAGTTACTTAAAGATGTCCCGGAAAAGGAAGGTTTTAAAAGGAGGCAATTTTATACAACTCATTTCAAAAAAAAAATTACCTATTTTTCCGCAATGTTTTTGAGAAGTATTTTTTTTTCGGGGCGTTACACCAATTCTTAGTGCCACAGAAAGAAATAAGGAGTTTGTCGGAAATGTATCGACAAAGTATAAGGGAGACAAAAAAATTGAGTAAAAACGTACTCAACTTGGGATAAGAAAATATGAAGGGGGGAACTTCTATTTTTAATATCAGATTTTTTACAAATTCCTCATCTTTCCTATGTGGGACTTGAGAATTGTTTTTTCAAAATTCTTTTATGTGATACTTGAGAGTTTTTTAGATTACACACCCAAAAATTCCTACTAATAACTTTCAACAATCCAACAATTCTTTTTTACTTAAAAAACCACATTCAAATTAGTGGATCCGCAGGAGTGTATGGGAAACAATGAATTTGAAAGACATCATTTTTTATACGGTCAACATTTCCTTTTATACGGCCAACATTTCCTTTTAAGGTTAACATTTCTTTTGAAGGCTAGAATTTAGAAGTGCTCTACCACAAACCAAAGAATTTCCATTTCATTGACCATAACCTTCTAATAATCCAATCTTGACTCCAAATTATTTATAAGGCTAATATTTCTTTATAATTAATTGCTTTGTTATAATTTTTTTTTGTTTAAATAGGGTCTAAGATGCTATTTACATTATTTAATTTTGTAGTAAAAAGTTATCCAAGCCGACCCATCACAACTCCCAGTCCACTTTGAGTGTATTTAGGCTACAATGTAATAGACATAAAGTTTAACGAGATTTTTATCCTCATCTACTTTAGTCCAAATCAATAAATGAGTTAGTTATTTTTGCAAGTCTACTGATATCTATCCAATATACTTATATAGGTTGTTTACACTTAGTAAGCTTGATTTTAAATAACACAGACTGATCATTGAACCTTAATTTCAATGAGATTTTATTAACTAAGCTGACAAATTTATTTGACAAATGTGGAATCAAATCAGCTTAAAAAGCCATGAGTCTTAAAGCATGTGCCTATGTATAAAAGCAATCATCAATACAAAAAAGTAAAGTGTAATTTTTATTGGTCTAGAAGAGGTGGTGAAGATAAAAGAATAGAGATTATGTCTCTCAATTTTCTATCTCCTTGTTCCCACTTCTCACCAATAACACTGTGTCAACTAAATTAAAATAAACATGCCATCTTCGTCCAATTAGAACTTCACACTATTTCCTATCCCAACATTGTTTTTTCCTCAAGATCTGCTTCCTCTTTCTTTAGAATCATTGGCTACCAACTTCTTTGTAGTTACCGAAGACAGATTTGTTGTCCAAATATTTGTATTATATATTGTTAGTCTCGTGTCAATAAAAACATGTTATGTTTTTTTCATTTCATTGGTGCCCAAGCGTATCTCTCCCTCCCCATTGAAATGTGCCTAGAATTAAGAACAAAATATATGAAGAAATTTTCGGATCTAAGTAACTTAGCAATATTTTAATTGACTTGTGGAATACCTAATATGTGCCAAGTTAAAATCCTTCATTGGGTTTTACTCCTTGTAAGGGTGTTGGAAGTTTAGCTAAGGTATTGACAATGAGATAAATGGATTAGATATGGGATTGAGTTTAGTTCAATAGAGAAGATGAGACGTTGGCAGCGTTAAAAAATTAACATGTAAAATTTGATGTTAAGTAAATAATGGATAAATTAATTTCCACAAGTCAACAACTAAGTGTGGGACAGGAAGATGGACAAAAAATAGGACACATTATCTCTATACTAATCTTCATCAAGTAATATAAAAAAATAATTTTACTTTTTATGATTTTTCATTTTATTAGGTGACACTTTTTAATTGGATTGTGGTACAAATGAAATATAAAAAGTCAGAAATATGGTCTCTATTCTTCTTATATGAACAATGATCACATGTTCCAAAAAATTCAGGTCTCCATATTTCTAGTTAATTACATTGTCTAAGAATGAGATTGCAACTAAGAGAGGGGTGAATTAGTTGACTTAAAGTTATGACAACTTTTTCTACAGAATCAAGAGTTAAAGTGCAGCGGAAAATATATGTAGAAATTAAACAAATAAATAATCAAAGAGATAAGGGAGAAGAGAATACATAAGGATTTTTATACTAGTTCACATTTCTTGTCCACCGAAGGCTACGTCCAGTACTATTGTAGCACAAGAGATTTCTTCACTAAAGATTATGAGTTGTAATTATAATATCTCACCCCGAGATCTCTATGTACCTTACACACTCCGTAATCCTTATTCACTCTTGGAAAAACACCTTTCCAAGTGATTCTAACCCCCTTTCTTATCACACCCTTGTGAAAGAAAGTATTCTGCAATAGAAATGAAGAATGTACAACAGTGGCAGATTGTCTTTACAAGTTTGAAAGTAATATAACTTGCAATACAATCAACTCGTTTGTATATTTAATTAATAATGCTCTTTATAAGTTGGTAAACTTTGAAACACTTTACTTTAAGCAACTTCAGAAAAATCAACATTGAAAGTTTAAGAACTAGTTGCCAAAAGTGCAGAAAATAATTTCAGAATGTGTGTAAGAGCTTTTAAAATTTGTATGAAAGTTGTGTGTTTGTGTTGTGAGATTCAATGCCTTTAAATAGACTTTCCAATCACTCATAGTGCCTCTACGAAAAGGTAGGAATAGATTGGAATGAAGACATTTCGTTTGGGATGAAAACCTTTCATTTTGAAAGCTGAAATCTGATGCAACATCTCTTAGTAATCGATTACAATCAGTGGGTAATCGATTACCCAAACATTCCGTCCACTGGGCATTTAAATTCGATTTAGAGTAATCAATTACAACAAGTGAGTAATCAGTTACTCAACTTCATTAAAACTGATAATCTGTTACTCAAAAACAATAATGGATTACTCTGATCAGTTTTAAGTTGGATAACTCTTTTCTCACACGCGTAACCTATTACTTAGATGCAGTAACCCGTTACACACTATTTTTGAAAATTGTTTTGAGTATATTGAAGTGTTTCAATTTTCTTTTAAAAATAGTTTGTGCATTACTACTATTGTATATTCAAGAGTATATGATAGAAGTACCTATTTAGACTTAGACTAATTTGTCTTGAAGCTTTGTCTTCTTTGTCTTCATAAGTATTCATCCTTTTCTTCTTTTTGGTGATGTTGGTGTCTTCATCAAAATCGTGACAAGGTCAGGAGCAAAGATCTTCTTCACAATCTCCCCCTTTTGATGATGACAAACCAATATCTTCTCTAACAGTGTAGTTTTCTATGAGCAACATACTTTGAGATATGTTAAGATGACTTGAGTATGCACCCCCTATTTTGTATGCTCCCCCTTTCATTTTGAGTTATGTGTCTGGAAGAAATTGGGCAGAAAATACACTTCTCCCAACTTTTCTCCCCTTTTTGACTTCATCAGAAAGTAGAAAAGTCAAGAGTCCAACACAATATATATAACAAACATATATATAGGATTTTGTCCAGCACAATATATATAGCAAATATACCAATGCATATCATAAAACATAATATGTTCAGACATTTGTTCAGAAATAACAAAATATCATAACGGCAAATATTGTTCAAAATCATGAAAACATTACAAACATAAACACATTAAATTGTTTATAATCATGCACCAATACAAACAGAAATCGTAGACACAATCTAAGACTTAGGCTGATGTGAACCTCAAAGAGCCTAACTTTGATATTGATGGCCTTGAAGGCATAAGTGGTCCTATGATTAGGGCTAGAGCAAAAAGGGCTCAAAATGTCCTCGGACAACTCATAATGTTGATTCATGATGGTGAGCCAAAGATAGCCCAAGGGGGGTATAAAGATGCTCACTAGCATCTTGGTCCATGGTTCTGACCGAGCCAATGATGAACCAGACCATACGCATGAGGCAGGCCATAGGTCTGACCTAGACGCATCAGGCGTGAATCCTGATTCACATATGAATATGATTGAAAATCAAACTAGAGGTTTTGACATTAAATGTATGATTCATGATTGTATAATGACTTTGAAGTTACAACCAAGTTCAGATGTAATTACATCATGTTCAGACGGTAGACATAATCACTGAAAAATCTAGGATCCAATTACAGGGTATGCAATAAAATAAAAATAATAAATATCGTCAATTATAAAAAATACATGAATGTCAAAACTATAAAATTTAAATACATTTAATTAAATAAATTAAAATTTTCATAATTATTCTCTATATGATCTCGTATTTTGAAAATCGTTGAATGTTTACTTCTTGTTAATATTGTTGAATATTTCTTCCAAAATATAAGTCACTAGAGTACTAGACAATCATTTATCCATTATTCAATTATGCAATCTATTTTTCATGATTTTTATACTTGAAAAACATTTTTCTATAGTATATTGTTAACTTCAAAAGAAGATAAACTAATTGAAAAACAATGTGTCTTCCACTTTTAACAAAATTATCTCAAAGATTTGTTGACTCTTTTTAAGAAATTCAACACTGTTATCCATGTTAATTATGCAAGTCTCAAGTTGGTTATCAAATATCACCAAATCAATTAAACAAAAATCACGCAAATAAACTTCATAAATTTAATTAGTTTTGTCATATCAAAAGTAGAGAATAAATTAACTACACTCAAACAAGACATAAAAAAAGAAACAAGTGAGTATTTGTCTTAGATAAACGATTATAAAGTTCTTTAAATCGTATATCTACAATATTTTAATAAATATTTATTTTTTATGGAACATATTATCGTTTACAAAAAAAAAAAAATTTGGGCCTATAAAATTATAAGTGGTATATATATTCTTTTAAAAAAATGTGTGGTGTACGTTTGCACACCATCAATTACATGTAGCTTCCTCAATGATTATTACTATGGATGAGATAAGCTATTGTGCACTGAAACCGTAAATGATTCATAACTATATTGCTAGTTGTTTCTAGACAAGTAAAAATGGCTCGGATATACCAGATCAATCAGCTAAAGCCCAAAATTGTACTGGGCCTAAATATTAAAATTGAAATATGCTTTGATTAAACCATACATTTTAGTTCGGTTGGATTGGACACAGTAACTTTGGGTTCGGTTGGAACTTGTCCATTCGGGTTCAGACCATTATAAAAAATTTGGTAATATAGACAAATATGTAGATATCCTTCATGATTGGTCAAACATATCTTTTCCGTTCTACTGAACACTAATATCTCATGTTAGAAATTTATATTTTCTAATTAAGGCGAACATAATATATTTAATACAATTATATCGATTATTTATTTTGGGTTACAAAATAAGTAATCTAATTACTAACAAACCATATGACTTCTGAAATTGATTAGAATATGAATTTAATGAGTGGATACCCAAACGATTGGCCTATAGGGGATAATGATAATCCTATAAGTTAACGCATAAGAAATGATTATGGTCCCCAAGACACCAAATCACAAATAGTTTTCACCTCTCCCCATTATAGAGAAAACGATGGTCCCAAAAGGAATTAAAGATTTAGTTGAGGAAAACCATTATACCAAAACTCTCTCAAAATGTATATCAAATGAGTATATCATAAAACATGGATTCAGGTATAACTTTGTATCTTATTTTATATTATGTGTGAGAATCATGAGATTGAAGATCCTATGAATGATATTTCACCAATCATTATGAAATATCTAACAAGTGGTATCAGAGCATTAGGTTCTGAATTTTATGGTTCTCCATTAAAGATGATTTTCCCCAAATTTTTATGAACCCTAATTTTTTTAGTTTGGGGATTTTTATGTTTCCACTATTGGTTATGAAAATTGGGTATTTAGGAATAATGAGGATAACTTTTATCTGCTTCCACTTATTTGAATTATGAGTAATTTATATTATGAATCATTGCAACATGTGTTGAAATATATATTCAGATCTGTACATGAACAATGCATTAACTTTTATGACTCTGTTATGCAATATGTATATAATATGTGCACTAATGCCTTACTGTTGGACATTGACTTTTGTCACTTTACAATTTTGCAATTTGTTAAAGTAAATGTATAAGGTATATATAAGTTAAGATGTGTTTTTATTTTATACATATATAATCTGAAATTCATGACCTTGTATATATTGTGAATTAAAATACACACACACATATATATATATATAATTGTTTTCAGCTTGAGGTTGTTGTGATGTCTGAAATTACTAATTAAAGTTAATATGTATATAATGGTTACGGTTAATGTTTAAAATTATATATAGTTTACTACGTTAGTGTGTGAAAGTATATATATATATAGTGTTACATATATATTTTAAGATATGCGTGATCATATTCGATTTGGAATTTTTTATAATGATTTGCATATATTCTTTTATGTTTTTTACTCTGGATCTACTTTTATTTTTATTAAGATTGCATCCATTTTTATGTGTGATATATATGTAATATATATTTTTTTATTTGGAATTATATTATTGAATTAGATTTGTTAATCATAAAAGATATCAAATATGAAGGTTTTAATTCCAAGATCATAATTTTTCATAATGGATCCATTTTGTTTTCCTTTTGTCTAGTAATTATTTTTGAATTAATTGATGCTATATGTTGTCAAAGTAACCTGTATTGTGAACATTGATTAAGATTATACAGATGAATATGAGATTATTTGTGCGAATTATGTTCGGCCTAAAAGAAGACACAATTTGGCCAAGTAATAACATCCATATGATGATAAATAAGTAACAATTATAAAGATTTTTATTCATGTGAATAATAGTCGTCCAAATAAAGGCTACTGTTTGACATAACTAATTGTTAATATTTGATCATTACGTTGAGAGTAGCACTTACAAATTAATTTCTCTATCCAAAGACTAGAAATTGATGTTGTGCTAGGTATCTTGTGACGAGTCTATTATGTAACATGTCTTGTTTTGTATATATATATATTATCTGACTTGTTTGTTTAAATGATTACAACACTTATGATTTGTTGCGTTGGTTGGTGGCCGACTACATTATTAAGTAGTTGTTATTGTTGAAATATCTTTTCTGTTTGGACAAGATGCCCTGCCACGTTTAATCATATATAAAATGATAATATTTTTTTTATGAAAATTTAAAAAAAAAAAAAACCATTATTGGAATTCAAAATGCAGTCCTAGTGATGAGAATGATGTAATGCTACCAATAGACTATAATGAACATTTGTATTTATATATGGATATAAATAATGTATATTTTGGATTAAGGTTATGTTGAATCAAACTCAACTAAATGATTTTTATTTTGGAAAATAAAATTGTTTGACATTTTCAGTGAACCTAATAAATATGAAGTCGCCAAAGTGGCATATTTTCTGTGAATTGTTCATAATAAATGTCAAATGCTAGTGCGTATATGTATCCATGTGAGTATTAGTTGGCCCAAAGGAAAATTATTATCTGGCCAGATTATTAGACACATGTAATGGTAAACATGTGATTATTATAAAGTTGTATATGTGAATGATAAATCAGTCTAAAGAAGGATTTATTATTTGACATGGATTATGATCAATGTTTGACCATTACAAACAAGAGTATCATTAGTGATTGATATGAAAAATCAAGCCAATTGTATGTTTGTATTTTATGCGACAATGATTGACTCAAAGGAAGATTACTATTTGGCCCAAATTACAAACATAGTTGTAGCAATAAATATGTGATAATCATATGGCTTTGCATGTGAATAGTAAGTCAGTCCAAAGAAATATTATTGTTTGACAGAACTAATTATCAATGTTTGATTACTACATTGAGTGTACCACTTTCAAGTTAATATTTTTCTCCAAAGGCTGAATATTAATGTTGTGCTAGGTAACTCGTGATGTGCCATATTATCATTTGAATTTAAGTATTAAAGTTGAATGTGAGTTTAGTTGTAAGAATGATTGCAATTTGTTTTGTTCTTTTACTAGTGTTGCAAATATTGTTGCTCAAATTAAGAACATTTTATACCTGAATGAGACAAACTTTAAGGTCTATAAGGAAGTCGTAGAAATTATTCTCGGTTGTATCAATTTAGATCTGACACTTCAGGTGGAGAAATTCATATCTACTCTAGAAATCCCCGATGAGGTTAAAATTGAGAAATTGAAACACTCTAACCGAATGTATCTAATGATAATGAAACGCTCTATTCCATAAGCGTTTCAGGGCTCTATTTGTGAGGGTCAGAGTGCAAGGAAGTTTCTTGAAGAAATAGAACCATGCTTTGCCAAAAATGAAAAGGCGAAGACGAGTAGCTTTTTGGCTAAACTCATCTCCATGAAGTATAAAGGTAAAAGGATTATAAGACAGTACATTATGGAGATGTCTAATCTCGCATCAAAACTCAAGTCACTTAAGTTAGAGCTTAGTGATGACTTGCTCGTGTACTTCTTTTTGATCTCGTTTCCTGCATATTTTGGGCATTCAAAGTGAGCTATAACACTCAGAAAGACAAATTTTCTCTCAATGAGTTTATATCTCATTGTGTGCAAGAGAAAGAGAGGCTGTAGAGAGGTAAGACTGAAAGTGCTCATTTGACTATGACCTCTCAAAATAAGAAAAGAAAGAACAATAAGGATGTTGTGAAATGACTATTTGTATTTTTCTTTAGAGAATGTGGAATTGTTCTACAATACATTATGCCAAGCAAACCTAGCATGAAGGGTGTTGCTGAGCGATGAAATTGAACTCTTAAGGATATGATGAGAAGTATGGTTAGTCAATCTTCCTTACCAGAGTTTCTTTGGGGAAGCTTTAAAGGCTACACTTTACATCCTTAATAGGATGCCAAGTAAAACAGTTAATAAAACTCATATGAGTTATGGACTAATAAAAGACCAAGCTTAAAAGACTTGCGCATTTGGGGTTTTCTAGCTGAGGCGTGGCCTTATAGGTCACATGAAAGGAGCTGGACTCAAGAACTGTTAGCTGCTATTTTGTTGGCTATGTTGAACGCTCTTGGGGCTATAAATTGTATGATCCTACTTCAAGAATTTTTATTGAGAAAGGAAATGCAAGATTTCATGAGGAAGTTTATTTTGGGAAGGAGGAGAACATAAAGAATGTTGTCTTCGAGGAAGAACCTGCCACTAATGGTGAACAAGTTCTTGTGCCTATTACCACTCAAGGAATAACTTTGGTAAGAGAAGATAATATTCGGAATATTGTTCCTAACAATATTCTTGAACAAGACAACAATGAGGTTCTCCCTCAAGAGAGAGGAGAAGTGAAATTCTTGATGATTAAATTGTATCTCTTTAAGAACAAGAGGATGACATCGGGTTAACAGAGGATGATCCATTGAACTTCTGTCAAGTCATGAAAAGTTCTCACTCTCAAAAGTGGATTGATGCCATGAAGGATGAGATAAAGTCTATGCATGATAATGATGTTTGGTATCTTGTCGAATTACCTGAAGGTGCGAAACCTATTGGTGGCAAATGGATATTTAAAACCAAGAGGGATTCAAAGGGTAATATTGACAGATATAAAGCTCGTCTAGTTACTAAAGGCTACACTCAGAAAGAAGGCATTGATTATAAAGAAACATTCTCTCCAGTATCTTTGAAGGATTCTTTTTGAATAATATTAGCACTAGTAGCTTATTTTGATTTAGAGCTATATCAAATGGATATTAACACTATGTTTCTAAATGGTAGCATTGAAGAAATGATCTATATGGTGCAACCAGAAACCTATGTCAATTGACTCAAAGTCATGGTATGCAAATTAAAGAAATCCATCTATGGCCTTAAACAAGCTTCTCGTCAATGAAATCACAAGTTTCATCAAGTTATTACCTGGTATGGTTTTGAGGCAAATAAAGTTGATGATTGTGTGTATCACAGATTTAGTGGGAGTAAATTTATATCCATGGTATTATATGTGATACTGCTCGCGGGCAGTGATATGAGATTTCTAATGAAGAATTTCGAAATGATAGATCTTGTGAAGCTTCTTTTGTATTAAGTGTTCAAATATTAAGAGATTTCTCTCAATGTATCCTAATGTTGTCACAAGAAAGCTATATAGATAAAGTCCTACATAGATTTGGCATGAAAGACAGTAAACCAGGGGATACCCCTATAGCTAAGAGAGACAAGTTTAGTCTCGAACAGTGCCCCAAAAATGACCTTGAAAAATACGAGATGTAAAAGATTGCTTATGCCTCTACACTAGGAAGTCTAATGTATACTCAAGTTTGCACACGTCCCGATATAGCGTTTGTCGTGAGAGTTTTGAAAGGTATTTGAGCAATCTTGTAATGCATCACTAGAAGACAATCAAACGTGTTATGCGTTACTTAAAGAGAACAAAAGAATACATACTCACTTGTCAGAGGTCTAAGAGTTTAGAGATCATTGGGTACTCTGACTCCATTTTTTTGGGTGTCTAGACAATAGACACTCCACATCTGGATATGCGTTTATCTTGGCTGAAGATGCTATCTCTTGGAAGTCTGCTAAATAGACACTCATAGCTCCTTCAACCATGGTTGCAAAGTTCATGGTTTGTTTTGAATCATCACACCGTGATATATGATTACGGAAATTTTGTCACTGGCTTATGTGTGGTTAATGGTACTAAAAGACTATCGAGAATTTATACCTTAGTTAATGGTACTAGTCCGTGGTTTTTTACTCCAACAATAATAGGAGTTCTATAAAGTCAAAATTTATTGACATCAAGTTTCTGGTTGTTAAAGAAAGTATTCAAAATAGACAAATTTTCATAGAACATATATGGACAAATTTTATGCTAGATGATCCACTGACTAAGGGTTTGATACCTAAAGTCTTTCATGAGCATATTGCTAATATGAGTATTGCTTTCAATGGGAGTCTATATGTTTTATGATTTACTTTGGACGTCATATATAGTTTTATGCATAATGAAGTTGATGGTTTATTGTTATATTTTGAACTTGTGTATTGTAACTATTGTATTGCAATTAAGGACTTTGGATTGATCTCACTAAAGAATAAAGAAAGACCAGTTGGAAATAGCCATGTTTAAGATCACATTGCATGAAATTTCCATGTCACTCATCCATATTTGATCTATGTCATTTAGTATATTGGCATGATGATCATCATGGTCGAGTCACGTTTGAATGTGATGAAGGTCATGGTGGTTCCATAGTTGATATATGAGATGGACCACATTGTATTAAGGAGAAATCTAAATATAAATAACATACAAATGCGTTTCTAAATAATATGTGATATAATTGTTTCAGGAAAAATATGAAGCCCAAGTTGGAGATTGTTAGAAATTCATAATTTCTAATTAAGGTGGACATAATATATTTAATACAATTATATCGACTATTTATTTTGGGGTTAAAAAAGAAGTGATTTAATTATTGACAAACTATAAGACTTCTGAAACTGATTAGAATATGGGATTAATGAGTGGATACCCAAACGGTTGGCCTATATGGGATAATAGAAATCCTGTAAGTTATCACATAAGGAACAGTTATGGTCCCAAAGACACCAAATCACAAATAGTTTTTACCTCTTCCTATCAGAGAGAAAACGAAGGTCCCAAAAGGAATTAAAGATTTGGTTGAGGAAGACTATCATACCAAAACTCTCTCAAAATGTACATCAAATGAGTAGATCAGAGAACATGGATTCAGATATGACTCTGTATCCTTGTTTTATATTATGTGTGAGAATCATGAGATTCTAGATCTTAGAAATGATATTTCACCAATTATTAGGAAATATCTAAAATCCCACCCTTTGACTTCCCCTTTTCCCTTCTCCTTCTATAATAACTACTGACAATTTCAATATTTACTAGGGGTGGCAAATGGATGAGTATGGATGGATTTGGATTTGGATGCTAATGGATGGATGAAAAATTATCTATTTATCCATATAAATTCATTTAAAGTACATTTTAAGTTATCCAATCTATCCATATTCAATGGATTCCAATCCATCCAATTTATCCATGACTCTCTTTTCATGGATTTGAATGATTTAATATCCAATCCATTTGATTTTTTTATTGGAACTGAAAAAGTTTATTGAAGAAAATCATTATTTTAAAAACTATCATTTCAACTAAACATTTTTAAAATCACCTTTTAAAAAACACTTCTAAAATTATTTAGAAATAACTTTTTTAAAAAGTGTTTTTTTAAAAAGTGAATTTTTGAACTTTTATACAAAAATATTTTTTTCAAAATTCTATGAGCATGTGTCATTTAAGGTTCTACATATAAATTATTTAACAAATACTTTTAGAGTGTCATACTTATACACTGTCAGCATAAAATTTATACATAATTAGGGATGGCAAAAAACCATACCCATGGGTAAAACCTGTACGGGCACGGGTCACAAACGGGTACCCACGGTATTATAAACGAGTTTTTAAAAATACCCGTAGTACATATGGGCGGATACGAATATTATGGTACCCGTGCCCGCATGTACCCGTTATTTATGTGACTAATATATTATATTTAATTAAAATAAAAAGTACATTATTCTAATTTTCACTACACTATGTACATTTTTTCCTTTTACTTTGTTTACATATTTTATTGAGTTTGGTGGTGAAACACCCTACAAATATTATTACATGTGTAGAAAAATACATGTTTTACAAAGAAAATATATACTTTTTGTTAAGGAAATGAGAACAAAATATCGCACAAATAGAAAACACCAATAAAATTAGCATTTTTGTCAAACATTCAATCAAAAGGTACAAAAATAATTAAGTTTTATCTCATTTGAAACATAATAGAAGTAAAAAATTAAAAATCATTTATAATATAGGAAACCCGCGGGTACCCGTTGTACCCGTGGGTACCCAAAAATACCCACAAACACCCGCACACGGGTACCCGTATGGGTAGGGGCAGGTATGGGTAATGTTATCCTATTTTGAAATGGGTAGTAGGTAGCTACTACCCGTGCCCGCCCGTGCCTGTTGCTATCCCTATACATAATCATTATATCATTCACTATTCGTTTGGATTATTTTTTTGAATAGTCAATGATAATTAAATATAAACACTGAATGATGTAGTGACATTGTAAAAAATTCGTACATTGGTCAGTGCATACATTGTTATCATACATCTATATGGTATGTACTTAAGAATAAAATTTTAATATTAACTAGATACGCATTTCCTATAATTGATATCAATTTAATAAAATATTAAAAGTGAGAGTGAGAATCATGGATGAATTTGCTTAGATGTAGTTTTCTTAAATATTAAATGAAATTGAAAATGTAAAGAAAATTATTTTTATATTTTTATTTTTGGATGGATTGAATATTCATCCAATTAGATATATTCATTGGATATAATAGATGGATTCAAATCCATCTATTATCAACACTATCGATTAAATTATATCCATTTAAATTCATTAATTCTAACAGATGGATTTAATTTGGATAGATTATGAATTATGGATAATTTTGCCATGTCTAATATTTACCATCCATTTAGGCACTTAATATTAAAAAGTCGTCTATGTTTATTCAAACTTTTTGTCCTATGGGAATGTTACATTTTCTTTCTCTATAACGACAAGGCAACAAGCTATCAAGGGCTAATTCTTAGTCTTAATTTTACATGGATATCAAGTTAATTCTTTTTCACATAAAAACCGCATTGAAATTAGTGAAAGCGCATGCACTGTATGACAATTATGACAAAACGAAGACTTAGAAGACAATGTTTCTTTATAAGGCCAACATTCCCTTTTAAGGTTAGCATTTTCTTTAAGACTACAATTTAGAAGTAGTGTACGACGAACCAAAGAATTTCCGTTTAATCTAGACACCAAATTATTTTTACTAGACACCAAAATATTTTTACTGAAATATTTCTTCGTAAATGTTTACTTTGTTATAAAATTATTTTTTGTTTAAATAGGGTGTAAGATGCAATTTAAATTATTTAATTTTATAATAAAAAAGTTATCCAAGTTGATCTGCCATAGCCCATAGTTCACTTTGAATAGATTTTGTCTACAATTTAAGAGACATAAAATTTAGCTAGACTTTTTATCCCAAACCATTTTTGTCCGAATCAAAAATGGATTAGTCCGAACATGTGGGAGTAGCTCTTTTTGTATGTATGCAATATATACTTCTATAGGTTGTTTACACTCAATAGCTGCTTAGCTAGCATTGCTTGATTTTAAATAACACGGAGTGAACATTGGACCTTAATTTTCAATGAGATTTTAATAACTTTAAGCTTACAAATTTATTTGACAAACGTGGAAACAAATCAGCTTAAAAACCATGAGTTTAAACCATGTGCCGATGTATAAAAGCAATCATCAACATAAAAAAATAACTAAAAAGTGTAATTTTTATTGATCTAGAAGTGGTGGTGAAGATAAAAGGGTTAGTTGGGAGAATAGAGATCATTTCTCCCAATTTTGTATCTCCTTATTCCCACCAATAACATCGTGTTAACTAAATTAAAATAAACATGTCATCTTCCATGGAGAACTTTATATGTTTTCCACTCCCACTTTGTTTTTTCCATAAGATCTGCTTCCTCTTTCTTCTTAGTAGTAAGTGAAGAGAGATATGTTGTTACATATTATATTTCATATGGTATCTTGCTAATGAAAATATGTTATATTAACTAAAAAATTTAAACATTTACTATTATTTTTATTGGTGTCATTATCATTAATGTCCAAGCATATTCCTCCGTTGCCATTGAAATGTGCCTAGAATTAAGTGTAAGTAAGATGACAATTAAGAAGAGGTGAATTAGTTGACTATTTTTTATGGCTATTTTTCTGCTATAAAATTAGAATATGTTGCAGCAGAAACAGTGTAGAAAAGTCACCAAGGTAAAACAATAAATATGAGAGAATAAAGAGAAGAGATAAAATACATAGATATTTTATACTGGATCACTTTCTTGTCCACCGAATGTTACGTTCAGTACTATTACAACACAAGTAATTTCTTTACTTGATATTATGAGTAACAATTACAATTTCTCTCACCAAGACTCCTTGCACATCACTCACTCACTAATACCTCACACCCTTGGAAAACAACATTTCCAAGTTCACTCTTCCTTTTTTCAACACACCATTGTGATGAGAAGTTTACAATAATGAAGGAAGAAAACTTTCTAGGACAAGGATTGCGTTACAAGTTATAAAATTGCTATAACTTGTAATCCTCTTACTTTTAATTCACTTAGTATACAATGCTGAGAAGGTGTTTGAGTTTTTGAAACTTTAGAACAAACACTTAATGCAACTTCAGAAAATTTCTGAAAGTTTGGAACAAAGTTGCATCAATAGTGCAGAGAATTATATATGAAACTTGTGCGAATTGAATGTTATGATTGTGTTTGGAATGAGTGTTCTAATACTCTTAAATAGGTTTCCAACAAGCCAATCTACTCTTACATGAAGGTGAGACATGATTAGAATGAAACCCATTCAGTTTGGATGAAAACTGTTGAGTTTGGATTTGAAATTCTAGTTTAACAGATCTATGTAATCGGTTATAGCTCTATGTAATCGATTACCCATCCATTCTATTTCATGAGTAACTGGTTTCTACTTTTGGTAATCAGTTACAGTGTGTTAATTTTGCTGGGTAACCCATTACTCAGTTAGGTAACTTGTTATGTAGTCCCAGTAACCAGTTACTTATTGTCACACATTCCAAGCGATATGTTACCCATGTCTAGGTCAAGTAACCCATTATTTAGCATTTTGAAAATTGTTGTATTTTGTCTAAGACATTTCCAATAGTTTTGAAAATAATTTTTCTATGTCTTGAGCATTGCTACTCAACATAATTAGAATATAAGGATAGAATTACCTATTAAAGACTTACACTCAATTTTATCTTGAAGGTGAAACTTCTTTGTCTTCTAAGTCTTCTTTCATTTTTCTTATTTTTGTGATCTTGGTGTCTTCATAAAAACTTTGACAAAGTCATGAGTAAAATTTTCTTGACATTAAGCACATAATCTATGAAGAAATTTTTGGACCTAAGTAACTTAGCAATTTTCTTTGACTTCTGTAACACCTAATATTGTCCAAATTAAAACCCTTCATTGTGTTTTACTCCTTGTAAGGGTGTCCATTGTTTAGCTAAGATATTGGAAATGAGATGAAATGGGTTGGCTATGGGATTGAGTTTAGTTCAAGTGTTGGGTTCTCTCATGACTCATGAAGACACAATGGCATATGTGCCAACAAGATGGCTAGAGATGTTTTGGACATGGAGATCATATCCATAGGCCATTATTTGATCATGTCGTTCGAGAGGGTGGCGATCTCGTGGACTCACAGTCATGGTTGGAAATAGTTGGGAGAACATCAGGAATCCAACAAGGTTTGTAGGAAGTGGATGTGTAGATGGATGATCTTTGACATGAATTCAAAAAGGCCATTGTTTCTTAAATTTGAAGGTATAGAATGATGGTTTGACAGGCAATTGAAGGTGAGACGTTGACAGCGTTTTAGAATTAACATGTAAAATTTGATGTTAAGTAAATAATGTATAAAGTGGTAAGAGATGAAGAAAGAAAAAATAATAGTACTTATGATCCCTATAAATGGGGTCCATATCCTCTCTATTAATAGATGAAGACAATGGTGATATCCGGAAAAAAATATCTAACAAGTTTTTTTTGAATAAAATAAATTTAAAAATTAAGAAAATTGTATTTTTTTTCTTATAATTCTATTATTAGATTCTCTAATACTATAGAAGATCATAATCCATATAGATGAGACAAATAATCTTTACTCTAATTGGTATGCATTTTCTTATAGCAAGCATAACCATACATGAAGTCTGTTGTAGCGGAAGACACATGGAGAAAATTTAAATAGAGAAAATGACACCGAGAAATTAACGTGGTTCAGCAATTTGCCTACGTCCACAGTTGAAGAGCAACAATGATATTATCACATGATAAAAGAGAATTACAAGTTCACTCCAGTGTTTCACTCACTTCCCAAAACCCAAGTACACCCAATATCACTCTCTCTCAAGTATATCTTAAACACTAAAATATTCCTCACAATATTAGAACAAGAGAAGAAGAGAGAATATGCACTAAGGCTAGAATATTGGTGTATCTTACAATGGCTTGGAGCATTCCTATTTATAGCCAAAGCCTTGAGGATTGTATGGCCAAAAACAAAGATGCTTCACCACAACCTCTTCTTCTCATTGGCTACAAAAAAGGTTCTACTATAGCCACTCATTTTACTTGGCCACATCTTTTTGCCACATCATTCTCTTTTTCTTTTAAGCCAATATTTAATAAATCTCCACCTTGGCTAAAAGACTATCATAACTATTTTCATGTTGCTCTTCTTCATGCCCACTAGAGATTCTGGACATCAATCAAGTCCAGACAATGCCTGAACTTCGTTGTTGGAACTGGTTTCGTCATCATGTCAGCAGGATTATTTGCACTGGGTATTTTCTCCACTTTAACAATTCCTTTCTCAATGATATCTCTGATAAAGTGCATCCGAACATCAATATGTTTTGTTCTTTCATGATACATTGGATTTTTTGTGAGATGTATAGCACTTTGACTATCACAGTAGATGGTTGTTTCTTCTAGTTGTATACCCAACTCTTCAATTAGACCTTTCTCCCAAATGGCTTCCTTTACAGCTTCTGTTACTGCGATGTACTCCGCTTCAGTTGTAGATAAAGCAACAATTGATTGTAGTGTTGCTTTCCAACTAATAGTACAACCACACAGTGTAAAGACATATCTAGTGAGTGATCTTCACTTATCTAAATCTTCGGCATAATCTGAGTCAACATATCCGATGACCTTACTTCCAACATCTTTGACTTTTTCGTACAATAAGCCAATATCCGTGGTACCCTTTAGGTAGCGCATAACCCACTTCATAGCCTTCCACTGAACTTTACCACGGCTTGCCATATACCTACTTACCGCACTTACTGCTTGTGCAATATCTGCTCTAGTGCATACCATGACATACATAAGACTGCCGACTGCACTAGCATAAGGTACACTTGACATCTCCTCATTTTCGCTCTCAGTTTGTGGACACAAGGTCATTCAAGGTTTGAAATGAGACGCTAATGAAGTAGTGACTGGTTTAGCATTTTGCATGCCAAATCGTTCCAACACTTTCTCAATATACTTCTTTTGTGATAGAAAGAGCGTCCCTTCTTTTCTATCTCTCTGAATCTCCATTCCTAGAATTTTCCTTCCAGCTCCTAAGTCCTTCATTTCAAACTCTGAGCTTAATTGAGCTTTTAAGCTTTTTATTTCTGACATGTTCTTACATGCGATCAACATGTCATCAACATAAAGAAGGAGATAGATAAATGACTTATTTGTCAGCTTCTTGTAGTAGACACAACTATCATGCTCACTTCTACAATAGTCATTTTCGAGCATGAAGGTGTCAAACCGCTGATACCACTGTCTAGGAGATTGTTTTAAGCCATATAAGTATTTCTTCAGCAAGCAAACATGACTATAAGGATTTCTTCAGTAAGCAAACATGATCTTCCTTCCCTTGAACTTCAAATCCTTCAGGTTGTTTCATATAGATTTGTTCCTCCAACTCACCATGCAAGAATGCTGTTTTGACATCTAGTTGCTCAAGTTCCATATCAAATTGAGCTACAATGGCAAGTAGGATGCGAATAGAGCTATGTTTTACCACAGGGGAGAAAACTTCATTGAAATCAATTCCTTCTCTTTGTGTAAAACCTTTGGCCACTAATCGCGCTTTGAATCTTGCATCTTCAACTCCAGGAATTCCTTCCTTCTTCTTGAAGACCCATTTGCATCCAACAACCTTTTGAGACTTTGGTCGTTTCTCAAGAACCCAAGTATGATTCTTATGAAGAGACTCAATTTCCTCTCTCATGGCAGAAATCCATTTGGAAGCTTCTTTATTGTTGATAGCTTCTTCATATGATTGTGGCTCACAATTGCTGATATCATCAGCAACATTTAGAGCATAAGACACCAGATCAGCATAACCATATTTCTCAGGAGGTTTTATATGTCTCCTTTGCCTATCCCTAGCCAACTGATAATGTTGCAATTGGGATACATCACTACTAGTAGATTCATCATGGACTTCTTCTTCTTGATCAAATATATTTTCCTTTGTTGGCTCCACCTCAAACTCCACCGTCTCCGAGATACTAGGGTCTTTGTTTTCACTTGAAGACTCTTTATGAGGCTTTAGCATTTCAGCTTCATTAAAAGTAACATCCCTACTGATAATACATTTTCTTTTCTCTGGCCACCACAACTTATATCCTTTTACACCATCAGGATATCCAAGAAAAATGCATTTCAATGCTCTTGCATCAAGTTTTCCTTCTTTGTTATGAGCATATGCAGGACAACCAAATATCCTCAAATTATCATAATTTGCAGGAACACCCGACCACATCTCTTCTGGAGTTTTAAAGTCAATAGCCGTTGATGGACATCTGTTGATCAAGTAACAAGCTGTATTGACAGCTTCCGCCCAGAATTGTTTTGGCAATCCAGCATTTGACAACATACACCTTGTCCTTTCAAGTAAGGTTCTGTTCATCCGTTCTGCAAGTCCATTTTGTTGAGGAGTGTGCCTCACAGTATAATGTCTGACAATACCATGATCCTTGCAAAAGTTTCCGAATTCTCTGCTACAAAACTCTAGGCCATTGTCAGTTCTCAGTCGCTTGATCTTCCTCCCAGTTTGCTTTTCGATCAAGGTTTTCCACTGCTTGAACTTCACAAATGCTTCACTTTTGTGTTTCAAAATGAAGATCCAAACCTTCCTTGAATAATCATCAATGAAAGTTAGCATATATCTCTTACCACCATGAGAAGGTACTTGGGAAGGACCCCACAAGTCAGAATGTACATAATCCAACGTGCCTTTTGTTCGATGAACTGCATTGTTGAATTTTATTCGACATTGCTTCCCAAAAATGCAATGTTCACAGAAGTCTACCTTCCCGACTTGTTGACCACATAGCAATCCTTGCTTGGCCAACTCGGCTAGGCCTCTTTCACTAACATGACCCATTCTTAGATGCCACAATTTGGTGACATCATAATCACTTGTTGATGAGACAGCAGCAACACCCGTGATTGTGTTTCCTTGTAGCATGTAGAGACTACTCTCTTTCTTTCCTTTCATTCCAACCATAGCGCCTTTAGATATTCTTATAGCTCCACCTTCACCTTTGTAGCTATAACCTTTTGAATCTAGTGTTCCCAAGGAAATCAGATTTTTCTTCAATTCTGGAACATGCCTTACATCTGTCAACGTCCTTACGATTCCATCGAACATCTTGATTCTAATTGTGCCGATGCCAATGACCTTGCAGGGAGCATTATTTCCCAAAAGGACCTTGCCCCCATCTAAGGGTTGGTAAGTTGAAAACCAATCCTTAATGGGACACAAGTGATATGAGCATCCAGAATCAAGTACCCATTCATCTTTTGAATCGTGCTCTGAGACTATTAGTGCATCTGCACTATCATAGTCATTTGCTACAACTGCATCTCCATATTTATAAATCTTTTCCTTGCCTTTGCGCTCTGGACAATTCTTTCTTATATGCCCTTCCTTGTGACAATGAAAGCATTTATATTTTGTAGGTTTCGCTTTAGACTTGGACCTAGATTTCTGACGTGTATCAAAATTATACCTTCGAGGACCCCGTATGTGAAGTGTTTCAAATCATACTTTTCAGGATCTCATGCCTGAAGTGCTTAAAATCATACTTTCCAGGACCCTATGCTTGATGTGTTTCAAAGTCATACTTTCCAGGTCCTTGTGCCTGAAGTGTTTCAAAATTATACTTTCTAGGACCTCGTACTTGACGTACATCAAAATCATATTTTCTAGGACCCCGTGCCTAACCCCATGTCTAACGTGCATCAAAATCATACTTTCCATGACCCCATGGCTGAAGTGTCTCAAACATACTTTTCAGGATCCCGTTCCTGAAGTGTTTCAAATCCTACTTTTCACGACCTCATGCTTGAAGTGTTTCAAATCATACTTTCTTTGACCCTATGTTTGATGTGTTTAAAATATTACCCACAATAGCCAAATTGGGAACTGCTTCAACAAATCTCTGGTTCATCATGGCAAGCACAAAAACTGCCTAAAAAATCCCTAGTTCATCATGGCAAGCAGCAAAACTGTCTCAACAAATTCCTGTTTCATCTAGGAAAGCGTAGGAACTGCCTCAATAAATTATTGGTTCATAACAGCAAGTGCGAGAACTTCCTCAACAAAACCCTGGTTCATAATGGCAAGCGTGGTAAAATAATTATCAAATCAATAATTTTCACCTATAAACAAACTACAAGTTTGCCAACTACATCAAGGATTGAGGGACGTTCGCCCTAGGGGCTTCTTTCCCTGAACTCATCCTTCAGACGGTCGCATTATGCCGCTTCTTTCCCTAATTAAAACACACAACAAACAATCATTTTTCAAGCAAAGAACTATGTAGTCTTGATTCCCTAATAGGGATACGTAGGAGTAAGGTTTCATCTTGTCATGTACAAAAATAAATAAAATTTTTCCTTAATTCATTTAAATAACCAAGTAATTTTAAAAGTATACCATAAGTGATATAATTTAGTGAGGGGTATCGATTAAAGCGAGTAGACAAGGTGCTAATACATTCCCTAATCCCTAACCGACTCCCGAACCTGAATATCAAAAATCCAAAGCTCATTGTGTTTGGGCTAAAACATTTTTCTACATGTTTGACCATAAAATGTAGTGACGAATCTAAGAAAGTCGTGCAGCTGAAAATCGAGGCGCGACAACCTTGTAATTGAGAACCTAGTATTTTTTGGTTGAATGTCATGCGATGCCATAGTGATACTCACAACTATGTGCAAGGTCATGCCATTTGGGATATAGTGAGTTAAAAACCTTTCCATCCAAGAGAGTCAATGTTCCTATGTATCGGAGATAGGTGAAGAACTCAAATAAGTTTTTTGAGTGAGATCAAAGTATGTTGGTTGATTGATTGGTTTGATTTTTAATTATTTAATATTAAAAGAAAATTTATTATTTATTATTACAAAATACTGAATTATTTATTAATTGTTTAGATAAATTTATTTAAGTATGATTATAGTAAAAATAGATTATTTTCATATAACAAACACCAAACCGAAAAATAAAAAATAAAACGATTTAGCTACATATTTCCTCATGGCGAGGCCCGATTGGTTGGGGTGATATGTCAATCTTATATGCACGGAAACTCATGAACAAAAGCGACACACGAAGGATCAGGAATGGCGGCCAATGATGGTGGGCTTGAAAGCATGATTCGGCAATGGTTGGCATTAGCCCAGAAAAGTATGCAGGTGACAATCGACTTGACTTTGAGAGGTGGAAGGGGGGCCATAAATAGACAGGCGATGCGTGGTGTCTTCGTCTGCATTTTAGGATGACCGGAGTCATGTATCTTTATGCAATTGGTCCTCTTCCGCGATAACAGTGGATGGGATAATGATTGGCCAATAATTGCTCTTTTTGCTCGTGCTGAAAATGGTGTTTATGTGTTGCGATTCAGATAATGAAAAGACGACACGTTAGGCCTTGTTAAGAAACAGTGACGACATAAAATTTACAAGTAGTCGATTGTTCTGGAACAAGAAAATGGAGAAAGATTTTTGGCTTTCCATAATAGATTTTTTAGCTTCTCATTTTAGATTTTTACTCTGTTACTTACATAAGAGTTTTGTAACAAGTGCATTGGATACTGATTTTTATTCAAAATATAAATATGGAAAACAAAGGGTTTTTTTTAGTTATTTTCTATATTAATTAAAATAAAACTGATGTTAACTAATATATTTTTTTAACTGTTTTTGTTAGAACCTTATCTTCATCAAAACATAGGCTAAGATATGCTAGTGCTATTCTTGACACTTTGCACTTTCAATATATTGAAATAAAAAAAGGTATTTTTTATTAGGAATATATAAAAATAACAAATCAATTATGAGAATCATTTTATTATTTTGATTAAAATTATTGGAAAAAATATCCCGTCAAATCTCATTCTAATGTCTTTTTCAAACAGATTATAAACATTATCTCATCTTAATAATTCGTGAAATCCTTGAGTATAAAAAATAAAATAAAACAATAGTATTAAAATTAATACTCAAGGATTTGAAACATTATTAGTATATTTCAAACTACAAATTTCTCTATATTTATTATGTACTTGTCATTATTCATTTTCAATTTGAAAGTATTCTGGATTTTTGGCATCCTCATATATGAACAAGAATATGATCTTTTTTTTTCATTTATATTTGTTTAAATTATTTATGATTTCCAAATTTTAGGCAATAAAATTATACCTTATAAATAATGGTTGTGATAACTAAGTGATTTGATTTATATCCTATAGAATTATTCATATCGAATATAATGTATGATTCCATCATATCATGATTTATTCTTTAGAAGTGTTATAAGGATAATTTATTAGTCCTATATGACAGTGATGATTTCATCATTAAATAGTATAAAGTATGAAGAAATAGTCATTATAAAAACTTTTAAATATATATTAGTTACTAGGATAATTTAGTAGTCATAGTATAACACTAATACATTCATCCTTAAATAATATAAAAGATGAGATCTTTATTTCTTGAATTATTTTAACGGACGGGAAATTGTGGGAAGTTTACTTACTATCATTATATTATTTTGTTAAAGCTATCGTTATATTATTTTATTATAAGATAAAAATAGTAGATATATTCACCGGAAAATGTAAGCATTTTTTATTAGGAATATATAAAAAATAATAAGATATACAAAGCAATCATATTTATAAATAGGAAATATAATGATCTTAATATAGTAATAAAATATACCAGCACTTTGTTGGTATAGCTTTCAAGAATTAATAACAGTACAAAATTAAATGACACTACTCAGTAAAATCCATTAGGAGTACATTCTTATATTAGTTTAAACAATTAGAGATTAAATATTTAATATATAAATATTAAAGGATGTTACAATGATTAGACTAATATTACGATGTTTTCATTGTATATTCTTATATGTGGTTGAAATAACATTATGAATGTACATAAATAATATAACGATATTAATTGCTTGAATTACACAAAATATGAATTTCAATTATTGAATGCATATTATGAATATTCTTGAAATATAACATTAATAAAATATTAAAGATATTAGATTAAGAATATTAAAAATTATAACAACTTTTGAATAAATATTAGTTAATTCCTAAGATAATTTATTAGTCATATGACACTGATGATTTCATCCTTAAATAATATCAAAGATGATAATTTAAAGAAAATTTTAATTACTATCATTATATTATTTAATTAAGGGATAAAAATGACTGATATATTCACAAGAAAATATAAGTACTTTTTTATTAGGAATATATAAAAATAACAAATTATGTGAAATTTTTTATTAATTTAATTAGTATTACTAAAAGGAAATATACGTCAAATCATATTTTAATGTGTTTTTTCAAATAGCTAAAAACATTATTTCATCCTAATAGTTCATCAAATCCTTCAGTATAACAAAATAAGATAAAATAATAGTACTAATATTAATACTCTAGGATTTGAAACATTATTAGTATATTTCAAACTACAAATTAATACAGGTAAATGTAAGATCAATTATAAAATCAATAATTTGTATATAAAACATAATCAGCCACAATCTAAAATGAATATAATAATAGTCTTATTTTTATTAAACTTATTGAAAAACAATATGTCTTTGATTTGATTTTATTATGATCTTGTAATTGATTCTTCTACCTCTATTTTATTAAAAGCAATCATAAGATATACAAAATTATATGCATTATAACGCATATTTAATTTATATTTTTATTCTTTAATTTTATGGAACACTCATTATGGATATTATTTTTTAGGGTTTACTACTTGATTCAAATAATTACAATATTAAAATAGTAATAGGAAATATAACATAAACAAAATATTAAAGATAATATAACAATCATAACAATTTATATTAAACTTCAATTATTAGTATTATTAGGAGGTCAGATTTGAGTGTGATCATAAAAACATGTTCTTTACTAGCAGCTATTGCACGATAGACATGTGGTTATTGATATTCTTGAACAATAATACAAATAGAATATTAAAGATATTAGATTAAGAAGATTAAAAGACACTGATTATTTCATAATTAAATAATATAATGGATGAGAATTTGTAGATATTTAATTACTCTAATCATGTTATTTAATTAAATGATTCTGAGAAAATATAAGTATTTTTATTAGCAATATATAAATAATAGTCATATCAATTATTTGTTTATAGTATTTTAGAATCACATATTAATAATGTGTATTCTAAACTAATTTTATTTTAAAATTAAATAATAATAAGATTATAAATTTAATGGTGATTTTTTTAATTAATAGGATAAGAATGTGTTCATCAATACTTTACAGTTTCATGCCCTTTATATTCAAATAGAGCAATACAAAGTATAACGAAGTCTTTCACTATCTTTCAATCACAATACTAAATTAAGATTCGTAAACTATATTATTATTTTCCTAAACTTTATGTGCCATTTATTTCAATTTTACGAGGTTAACTACAAACTGAAAACTTTTCAACCACAATACTAAAAGTAAAGATCATTATCAACTAAGATTACACTTCATGATATTTATAATAATATATGTTAATTATTTACACAATATTACAACATAATAATATTTTCTTTTTATTTTATTATATAACTTTAAAATTTAATTATTTAAATTTCCACCACAAATAAAATATATTGACCCGTGCAAATGCATTCTTCTAGTTGGATTATACAATCTTTGCATTTTATAAATGTTCATTAATATATTTGTATTTGAATATGCTAAAATTGGATAATTGATTTGTTTATAAGGTGTCAAAAATGACACTCAAATCACTGAATAATCTGCAATAAGTTTTATAATTTAAAAGTAAATAATTGGAACCTAATAATTCAAATAAAAGTATCTTAATCATTATGTTTGGTTATTGAGTTTACAATTTTTATATATTATATATTGTTTTTTTCTTTAGTACAATCATATTGAGAAAAAAATCATAATTTTATAGTACTATTGAATTTGTATTATCCTATTATAGTGTAACATAATAGTAAATTATATATGACAGTACATTGTCCAAAAAATGTTCAAATTGGTCATAAAACTACTTAATTAGTTTATTTTTAAATTAAATATATTTTTTCAATCAATCATATCAAATGAGACATAGAGTGTTACACTCTAATTGAAATAGCACATGTGCTCCATTATATATAAACCTGATATAGGAATATATAGTAACCAACATTAAAAAATACTATATTATTTGAGAAAATATAAAACGTGGATTGTTCAATGGAATGAAAAAATATAATTCATCTGCATTTTTTGTACTGGAATTATAAATAAGTAGTAGCAAATGATAAATAAGAAAACATTACTCTCAAATAAGTTGTATTTTAGTTGAAAATGATGACAACAATAATCTTGATTCTCGAGCATACGAAGAAATAATTGTGAATCGGAAAACAAATATTGAACAAATCATGAATATTTCGTCCAAAATATGTAGTATTAAAATTAAATAATATTTATATTTTAAATTCATAGAATGATTAAGTAATAAATATTTATTTAAGTAAATTAAATCTTTCTTTGTTAATTTAGTTAATGAGTGATTTATTTGGTAGGAATTTAGAATATGACAATTTCTTACATTAAGGAAACATTAGTAAAACGTTAGTGGTATATATATACCACTATTATCACCCATCAGTCCAAAAAATTCAAAAGAGAAAAACATGACACATTTCAATGTTGCAATGGGAAAGAGAACATTTTTATCTGCCCTCTTCATCTTACTCATCATAGTACAGCCAGGTTTCATTATTTTCATTTACTCTTAATATTGTTCGATATTGCAGTGCTTTCTTTAAAACGTTACCTTTTTATTTTATAAAGATATCAGAGATCATATATGGTAATTTATTAGCTACCTGAATAATTATTTGGGAATAAGTTGTCTAATGAGTTGCTGTCTTGCCGACAACAGTTTTCTTACATTTATTAACGTCTTAGTTGTTATTACTTTAATTTATTGACAAAACCGTTGGATTCCTTGTGTCAAATTTCTTGTATGCCATGTTAAAATACGGTATTTCATGAACTTTTTATTGAATTATGTATTAATTAAATAATAAATTTAATGATTTTCAGCAAGTTCGGGAAAGTGTTGCGAAGACTATGTGGACCATAGGTGTACAAATGCTTCTTGCAATAACAAGTGCGTAGAAAAAAACTTCTGTAAAAATGGAGTATGCAAAATCAGACATGGTCGTAAAGTTTGTCATTGCGCATGTTAGAAAAATATTGTCATGGTGTAAAACAATCATATTCAAATAATGAAATAATATGGTGTAAAACAATCCTATTCAAATAATGAAATAATAAAGTGTTCTCTAAAAATTTCAACAATAAGAAGAAGCAACTTATCTTCTATTATTAATTTTATGTTAATTTAAATAGTTTTTTTAAGAAAAATAAATAAATTTATGCTTATTTAGGAATCTAATAGTGGGTTACAACTTGTGTCTTATCTTAATTTTTGTTTCGAGCCGAGATATGGATACACTCATTAACATTGTCTCTACTATTTCTTAAAGTGGGAAGTCAATTCACAACGAATGCAATACCTTATGTTATTAATTCTCTATCGACAATTAATTAGCTTTCAGCTGAAAATTATGTAGTCTTGATTTCCTACTGTATCTAGGATTATGTAGGAGCGAGAAAGAAACTTGATTTTCCAATGAATATATTTTCCAACGAATATATTTTCCAACTAGGAATAAAATAAGTTTTCTATGTTTTCAATGAAAAACGAAGTAGCAACTCTAAATTAATTGGAAGAGGTCAAAATTTTATTCTTACACTTCCGAAGTCATGAAACAAATTACTAGTCGAACGTTAGGACGGGGCAAAATGTCAATTCATTGTTATTGGTCAGGCCAATCGAACAATGGTGGGCAGTTGAATTACCTAATAAGATTAAAAGTTGAGTAATGTTTATATAAAAGTTGTTTTAATTCACCTTTAATTATCTAATGTAATTGTTATACATTTCATTAATAATTCTTCTGTCTTTGTTCATATGATCGATAGTGTTGAATAGATTGCAAGATGTTATATGATTAATAGTCAAAGATTGAATTTAAACACAAATATAAATATAATTGTCTCTTAGCTTATTATCATCAAGCACTAATCTAAAAAAATAAACGAAAAAAACATGGCACATTTCGATGTTGGAATGGTAAGAGAATATTTCTATCATCTCTCTTAATCTTACTAATCATATGACAACCGTGTTTTACTCCATTTTGATCCTACTTATTTCTGTTTTTCTCTCAATTTGTTTGATATTGAGGTGCATTGTTTTGAAAAAATACATTCTATCATAACAGAAGAACTTGTTTTTATAAACATATGAAATGAAAAATGTGCAACGTTTTTATAAAAATATTAAATAAACAATAATGACAAAATAGAAACACGACTGTTTTTTAATTTTCACAATTGTTTTTATACAAGGATGGTAAATTATACTTGTGAGTTTTTACAAAGATAAATATCGTAAATTTTGACTAACTAAATATTTTTTTGGGAATAAGTAGTCTATTTTGTTACTGAGAATAGTTTTCTTATATTTCTTTTCTAAAAACTGTACCGTACCGATTAGTTCGATTGGAAAATTGGCGAATCGGTACGGTATAGATGTTGAACTGGCCAAATATCAAAACCGGTGAATCGGCCGGTACTTGACTAAACCAGCTGGTTTATACACATTTTTAAAAAAAACTTAAAAACTCATTACAATGTGACTCATCTTTCCAACTCTTCTTCAACACTTCAAGGCACATGCTTCCAAGGTATACTTAGATTACACATTTTGGTTCCTAATATTCGTGTGTAATCTCAATGACATTTGTGTCATTTTGGAGTAATGTCTAAAGATACGATTTGGTTCAAAAATATAATCTCGATATGAGAAAACTTTGACTCTTTTGTGTTAAATGTTAAAACTCCGAATTTATTTGTTTTGCAGAGTGAGTTGTGAACTTGTGTCATTTATTTATATTTTGTGATTGTTAAGTGGTACTTTTGGATTGATATATGTTTATAATTTTGACTTTGAATTTATTAAAGACTTAAAGTTGTTTGTTTATGTGAATTTTGAGTAGATTATGAATATGAATTATAAATTTGAGTATCTATCTATTTGAAAGTTTTTTTGTTATAGGTTTATATATATATATAAAGATAAGCAGATATGTCTGGTTTAACCGGCATACGGTTTAATTAATGAACCATCAGTTAAACTATTGTACCACTATATGAGTACCCTGACCGGTTTGATAACCAGTATAGTTTTAACAACACTACTTTTGACATCTTATTTGCTAAAATTTTCAGGTAATGAAATTAACTATGATGCTTTTGACATCTTATAAGTAATTATTTATGTTAGCATAAAATTCTTCCTGTCAAATTTCGTGTATGCCATGTTTAACCGAAAGAGAAAGAATATGGCTTGATTCCTCTTGATACACAAAGAGGAAGAAGATAGCTAAAGAGTCTGAATAAAACCTCTATATTATTGAAGATGATACTTTTGGAATGAATTACAAGTCATGAAAATAATTGGAGTATAATGTAAGATATTTATATCTAAGGTAGTCTAACTAACTGATTACAACCGAATTAACTAACTTAACAATAAAAGGAAGGTGGATATTTTAAGTAACTTATGGATCAAGTAATAGAATACTAGGGACCAGGTTGGTTGGTCTGATGTGCCAACTTGGCCATCTTGTGTGCCAGTCTAATGCATAACAAATGCGCCTTATCATGGAAAGCCTCAGTCAGGATGTATGGACATGATGCACCTTGATGCGCCAAGTCTGTGTGTGGTTGATGTGCCTCGCTAGGATGTTCCTCGGCCGGGATGTATGAGCATGATGAGCCTTAGTGCGCCAAGTCAATGTGTGATTGATGTGCCTCGCTTGGATGTGCTTTGGCCAAGATGTGTGAATCTAATGTGCCTCGCTAGGATGTGCCTTGGCCAAGATGTGTGAATCTAACACTACAATAAAACTTCCTGTCCCGTGGAGCAGGGTATACCACGAGGAGCATCTGAGGAACCGTTTCTTTTCTTCGGAGTTGGGAGGTACGGTGCCGTGGAGGATATATCGGATAAAGGGGGCCATCCAGTTGTCCGGGATTTCTATCTGTTCTACTGCCAAGACGCTTGGGTGGTAGATTGTTCCTTGCACTACGGACCGGTTGTTACTGAGGCATTTGGTGCTGGCGAGTTTGGACAAAATGTCGGCTCGGGCGTTGCTTTCTCGGGGTACATGTTGAACGATTGCCTCGTCGAAGTCGGCCATGAGTTCCTTCACCTTAAGGAGGTACTTCCCGAGGAGAGCGTCTTTGGTTTGGTATGTACCTGAAACTTGAGATACAACTAATTGGGAATCGCTGCAGATTAATACCTTTCGGGCGCCCACTTCCTTTGCCAGCTGCAGCCCGGTAATACATGCCTCATATTCTGCCTGGTTGTTTGATGTTGGGAACGTGAAAGTAAGGGAGTGCTCGATGGTTATTCCCTGCCCATTTTCCAACAGAATGCCAGCCCCGCTGCCCTTCGGGTTAGAAGACCCATCGACAAAGATGGTCCATATCTGCTCTGGGTCGCCTTCTGGTGCGGCTAACTCTGCCACGAAATCATATAAGACATGGCTCTTGATGGCCGTGCGAGGTTCGAATTGGATGTCGAACTGGGAAAGTTCTATTGACCACGCGATCATCCACCCGGCCAACTCTGGTTTGTGCAAAATTTGCCTGATTGGCTGATT
>NC_032009.1:10189878-10190406 GCF_001865875.1 Lupinus angustifolius | reverse complement strand
GCAAATCCCTGAATCATTTTGGCATCACGGATGCCTCAGCAAATACCTGAATCATTTTGGCAACACGAGCGCCTCCGCAAATCCCTGATCCTTTATGGCAACACGGGGCCTCAGCAATTCCCTCAATCGTTTTGGCAACACGGGTGCCTCAACAAATCCCTGAATCGTTTTGACAACACGGGTGCCCAGCAAATCCCTGATCCTTTATGGCAGCATGGGTGCCTCAGCAAATCCCTGAATCATTTTGGCTGCATGGGTGCCTCAATAAATCCCTGGTTCATCATGGCAAACGCAAGAATTGCATCAACAAATTCCTGCTCCAGCAGCAGAGCATCAATCTGCTTCATCAAATTCGGTACCTGTCCTAATGGCCCTTTTCTGAGCCTTAACAAAATTAGTATTCATTTCTTTACCTATTACTTATCAGGACAACTCCTCAAACTTCAGTTCGAGTTATGTCCAATAAGCAACAGGTAAAGAGGGGCAGCTGTGAATACCCAATTTTGTCCGGCCCAAAAATACTTCAAA
>NC_032009.1:10185017-10189778 GCF_001865875.1 Lupinus angustifolius | reverse complement strand
TGAACGATCCATCATAATGACATATATTTAATCCATTTTCGTAGATTTGAATTTTGAAAAGATATGGGTGTGGTTTGATTTTTTTTGCAATTTGGCCATGTGCTGGAATTAAATACACTGATTGAGTATGAAAATTTGGATATTAAAACTTGCATTTAAGTGTGATAAAAATCAGATTGGGAATTAGAAAAAATCATAATCCCTTAATGTTCTCCTAGAAATTAATTGGTGTTCATATGTTTTTGGCTATAAATAGATGGGGTCTTCCCCTTAAGGGACGGAGAAAAAGCCAAAAAATGCTCATACCATTTTTTCTTTCCTAACGGATCCACAATCCCCCTAAACATCATCTTCCATACACAAAATCTCTCATCCACACCAACATCAAAATCTCCTATACACAACAATCAAACAAATTCATTCATCAACCATTTTTTTACTCTCAACATTACCTTTCATACAACAATCCAAAATCCTCCCACCAAAAATCACACAACCAAAAACAATAATCATCATCTAACAATACCTAAATTCATATATTGTCATCGAGTCTTGGGAATAATTGTTGAGTCATTGGAATCACACATGCCCAATGCATACATGGACGTGTTGAGTTGGTCTAGACATTCTCTCTGACTGTTGGCCTTTATTCTCAATTAAAAGATGTTGATTCATGTGTCCATGTAAGTTCAATTTCTTACATCTATCTTTCTTTTTTGTTCATCACCTCTACTCTGTTTCATCTACATGTGTAACAAATTTGATAATAATATGTCATATAATTATTGTATTGGTAAAAAATATTGAAACCATATTTCCACAATTTTAAGATATGAGATGCAGTATTGGACGTAAGGGCTATGCTTCGCTCATATTAAAAAACGGTCTTTTTTAATATAAAAAAATGTAATTTCTTAACTAAGTTTTAATATGAGATGCGGTATTGGACATAAGGGCTATACTTCACTCATTTTAAAAAATAATAGTTTAAATTTTAATTTTTTAAGAAATAGAGTATTCAAAAAGAAGGTTATTAACAAACAAGTTTGGGGGAGTGGTAGTCGTATAACTTGGAAGAAAAGTTGAAAATTCTCAATCTTTTTACAAAAAGAAACAAAATTGTAAAAATAAAACAACAAAAAATAGTAAAAAGAAAAAGCTAGTGAGAAAAACCAAAATAAGTTACAAAAAGGTTCAATTCAGAAAGTTTGAGGAAGGGATAAATGAAAAGGTTGAAAAATATGTGCTAAAAAAAATATCAATTTGATCTATTAAACTTTAAAGTATTTTTTAATATCCAGAAAAACCAAATTTTTTTGTAAGTTAAGCCTCATTACAACAAAAATATAACCTCAGTAATCATTAATTGAATATGCAACATAGATAATTGATGAGATGAATAAGTTTAAATCATTGTGAATTTGTGATGACCTTTTCATGAAGCCGAGTCTAGACAACTTATTTGTTTTCCATCCTATCTTATATTTGATCAAATGATAATTCTTGAATTCTTTAATCACTAATATATGATTTTATTAATGATTATTTTAGGTTTAATTGTTTGTGTCTTATGTGTGAAAAGGGATGTTAATGAAAGTGTGCATGTCAAGAGGAACACTTTGGGAAGCTTTCCTTATATGTCATGGTTTTGATTAGGACAACTTGTGCCTAAAAGAGCTTGAAGATCACCAACAAATCAACGTGCTTAAGTCTTTATTTTGGTACTAGGCCTAGACTAGATTCTAGTTTAAGTTGACTCGAAGGCTTAGGGCACCTAATACATGTCTCATATGCATATATCTTTTAAATCATTTCATCCATGAGATATGTCATTCATAATATGTTCATGCATTACATAAATACATGTATATGTGCATTCCAGGCATAAACTAAGTGTTAAACATGTATCGTCATGGTTTTGATGAGGACAACGTGTGCCTAAAAGTGCTTGAAGATAACCAACAATCCAACGTGCTTGAGTCTTTTATTTGGTACTAGGCTTAGACTAGTTTCTAGTTTAAGTTGAGTCGAAGGCTTAGGGCACCTAAAACATGTCTCATATGCATTTATCTTTAAATCATTTCATCCATGAGATATGTTCATTTGATAATATGTTCATGCATTACATAAATACATGTATATATGCATTCTAGGCATAAAACTAAGTGTCAAACATGTATTATCTAAGTGCATAACATATTTGATGTTTTCTATTTGAAAATACATATTTTATTTAGTGTTAATCGATTAACCATACCTTTAATCGATTAACCCAACTGCTGTGTAAAGTGGTTGCCACTGGAACACGTTTTTGTAATGCAGTTAATCGATTAAAGGTTTACGTTAATCGATTAACCTAACTGATTTTTAAGTTGTTAAAACTGAAAAACTGAAAAACAGAATCAGTTATGATTTTTAGTCCCGTTAATCGATTAAGAAGGTATTTAATCGATTATCTGGGGTTCTGGACTGATTCTTTATAAACTGCGTTTTCAGAATTAATCTCATAAGTTGCATGTTGCATTTATTAGAGAGTTAGAGCATTCTACGTGTTAATTGCTGCATCTATTTGTTAATTGCATTAGTGAGTTTAGAAATGAGAGATTCCTTGCTTTAGGATTGAGTGCATTTCATGTTATAATCTCTCATGTTTTCCCTCACATGTTCATGCATATTTTTGATGCGTTTTTCATGAATTTTATAATTCTGTAACTTCTGTTTTCATAACTAATACTTGTCATTTCACATGTGTTTGTGTTAAATGTGCATTAGAGTAAAGCCTTCATGTTGTATTTGAGCTTAGGTATAGCTTAATATTACTCTTGTAATTCTTGTGTAATTGTTGTGAAAGGGAATCTCTTGGTGTCGTATCACCAGTAGAGATTGTGTGTTTCTTCATAGCTTAGAGTGTAAGAAAAGGAAAGAACGAGAGATTCTTTGGCTGGGGCTACGCCGAAAGAAACGTTTTCTTTATCGGTAGGAAGGGAGTCAAACCATTGGATAGTTTCTTTGATTTCTTGTCATTTGCTAAGTGTTGTAATTGGATAATGTGTTTGTAAATTACATTGATTCGATTATAGTGAAGGAAATCTCCCAAGTCAGCCGGGAGGCCTGGATGTAGTTTGCAGTGGACAGCAAACGAACCAGGATAAAAATTCGATTTGCAGGATTTGTTTCTCTCTCTCTCTTTACTGTTTTTCAATCGATTTAATTTGTATATTTGATTCAACTAATACATTCTGTTCTTTTGTTGTATTGCAAGCTATTCTGATATACAAATTTGTAAGCTCTGTATTCGTTCTGTTATCGGTTATTTGTTTCGCATTTAATCGTTTCTGTAATTGCTTACTGGTTCTGTTTAATCGATTAATATTCCTGTGTTAATCGATTATACTGTTTCTATTAATCGATTAAAATAGTTTCTGTTTAAAACTGTTTTTTGTGTTAATCGATTAAGACTGTGCTTATAATCGATTATCCTTTTCTCCTTAATCGATTAAATAGGGTTGATTCAGCATTAAGTGTTGATTTGCGAAAAGCGGTAATTCTAACCGCGACACCTATTCAACCCCCCCCCCTTCTAGGTGTATTGTAACCACTGATACCTAACAAGTGGTATCAGAGCTAGTACGAAGTGCTAGCTCAACCGCGTATTCGTGATCCTAAAGGGAAAAGGAATGGGTTCTTCAAATCCATTTGGTGGTGATGGGTCATCCATTAATCGACCACCAATATTCAGTGGTGAAGGGTATGCCTACTGGAAAGTGCGCATGCAAATTTTTATTGAGGCCATAGACTCGGATATTTGGGAATCCGTAGTCAACGGCCCTTACGTTCCACAACATCTTGTGGACGATCAACCTAAAGATAAACCGAAAAGTTTATGGACCGATGATGAGCGCAAAAAGGTCCAGCATAACCTGCGCGCCAAAAACATCATCACATCGGCCCTATCATATGATGAATTCTTTAGGGTCTCGCAGTGCCATAATGCGAAAGAAATGTGGGACACTTTACAAGTGACTCACGAAGGCACTAGCGAAGTCAAGCGCGCGAGACTGAACGCGCTGACCCACGAATATGAGTTGTTTCGCATGTTACCAAGCGAATCAATATGTGATATGCAAAAGCGATTCACTCATATTGTTAACCATTTAGTTGCTCTCGATAAATCATTTGCTAGAGGTGAACTAACTAATAAAGTTTTGCGTTGTCTTGACAGGAGATGGCAACCAAAGGTGACTGCAATTGTTGAGTCTAAAGATTTGGACTCTATGCCTTTAGCTACTTTATTTGGAAAACTTCAAGAGCATGAAATGGAGTTGGGTCGCTTGACCATGAATGAAGAATCAGACCGGAAGAAGAAGAGCATCACATTGAAGGCCACGACCTCCAAAGTAAAAGAAGAGAAAATTGATGATGAATCTGATTCCGATCTAGATGATGAAACTATGGGTCTCCTAGTCCGAAAATTTAGCAAATTCATTAAAAGAAAAGGAGGACTCAAGAAGTTTCAAAAGAAGGAAGCGAAAGAGTCAACCAGTAAAGGCAAGAATAACAAGGATCGCTTCACTTGCCATGAGTGTGGAAAGGTAGGGCACATGAGGTTTCAGTGTCCAACCTACCTAAAGAAGGTTGATTCAGAGAAGAGCACTACCAGAGACTTCAAATCCAAGAAAGCTTACATCGTTTGGTATGTACTTGAGGAGGAATCGACATCGAGCACCTCTAGTGAGGAGGAGTCAGCAAAGCTGTGTCTGA
>NC_032009.1:10137940-10184917 GCF_001865875.1 Lupinus angustifolius | reverse complement strand
CCTCTATATGCCTATGTGTTTCATGTTTGAATGATATATGTTAAAAATGCAAAATTATATCTCTTGATTAACCTCTTTCTGTGATTATAAATATCTCGATAAATCTGTTGTAATGCATGCATGTGTCCTAAAAAGTTGAAACCACTCTGCTGCCTAAAAACAAAATTTTCTCTGATTTAATGGATTATGCCAATGGTTAATCGATTACCTGGGCTTCATTGCTGGAAAATTCAATTTTTTTTTATTTAATCGATTAGGACCGGGATCATTCTTGTCAGGCACAATAATAAAAACAAATTTTTTTCTTCATAATAATTAATTAACTAATCACATAATTAAATAAAATAATAATAACACAATTAATAATCCATGCAATATAATAGGGTACCGTTCAAACGGGCAACTAGGGTGCTAATACCTTCCCTAGGGTGTAACCGACTCCCGAACCTGGATATCAAAGTCCAAGGCCCAATGTGATTGGGCCAAAAGATTTTTCTACATTTTTTGATTGAAAAAATGTAGTGGCGACTCTAATGAGGTCGCGCAGCCGAAAATCGGGGCGCGACAGTCCTCATCAAAATCATGACATATAATGAGAGAGCTTTCCAAAGTGCTCCTCTTGACGTGCACACTTTCAAGATTCCTAGCATGCCCTGTTAATCTCAAAAACACACTCAAATCTGCAATTTTAATGATGTTAATCGATTACCTTGTATGATGATCGGTTAAATTCAGTTCCAGTAGCTCAAACTTTTCAAAATATATATCTTCAATCGATTAATTATTCCTTTAATCAATTATCTGGGCTCAGTAGCATACGATTTTAAGAGGTCTCAATCGATTAACGACAGTAAAATAAAACATATTCAGCGTGCTTTTGGGAAAAGTTTTTCAAACCCTAAAATCTCAATTCCTACCTTTTTTCTGTCCAGTCGTGAAATTCATCTTTTTCTTCAGTATAGTAATAAAAAAAGTATCCTTAAGTCTTGTTAGCTGCCTATTAGCCTCCAACCATCAAGAAATCCGAAAATCTAGTTATTCCCAAATCAAAAACCCTAACCAAAAATCATCCCAAATCAATTATATAATCGATTATAGCTTCCTAATCTCATAACAATGGCTAATGGTAAACAAAGTATAGTAAAAACTACTACGAATCATCAATGAAGATCTGAAATCGGCTTTGGTTCCGACAATGGTGATAGGAGGGATCGAGGTGACCCCTAGTACTCACTGATTTTGCAACAAACTCACCTAACGAAATTTCAAGGGAGGAAACCAACTTATATTCAATATGTGGATATGGATTTGATGCTATCTCAGGGATTCGAGTTTCCACATGGATTGGAAGTTCAAGGTGTGACCAAGTTTCTAGAGCTTAATGATAAGGTATACCCTGCTATCGTTAGGGAATTTTATACAAACTTTAGATATAAAGATGAAACATATTGGTCTATGGTTACGGGAAAACTGTTTGAGTTGAATGAAAAACTGTTTCTTGGTGTGGGTGGATTGGCAAGTGATGGGTGCTGCCTTGGAGGCTATTCGAATGAGTTATGGAACTCATTCGATGCGACTGAAATGTACAAATCATGTTTCAAGGGACCTCACATGTATGTGAAAGGTGAGCTAACTAAAGTTGGATCATTATCTGTAGAGAATCGTCTTCTGCATATTGTTGCATATATTATGGTTCAAAGGAACACTAACCATGTCCAACCTACTATAAATGACCTGAAATTCATGTTTGTTGACCGAGAAAATATCAGGATCAAATGGCCTAAGGAGATTCTGAAGGTTATGAATGGCATCTCAACCTCATCGAACAAGCTGCTTGCAGATGGTATATTCATATCACGTATCATTGACCATATGAAAATAGATACGTCTCATACATTGATAATTACAACGAAATCTCATGAGCACTAGATTGGAGATAATCTCATCCACAAAATGGGTACTTACAAGTACAACAATGCCTGGGAATACCAGGAGGATCATAACACAATAGTGGATTTGGACTTATCTGATGAGGATATTCCCATGAATGAATCAATTCCAGAGAATCAGGGGGAGGCTTCTACTATGCCTCAAGATCCTTCATTCGGGATAGTTCATTTAGATGCTATGGAACAGAGGCTCAAGGCTCACATTGACACACATTATGAGTCTCTGAGGAACATGCTTCAATCTAGGTTTGAGAGGCAAAATGATCAACTAAATGAAGAAATCAATCGTTTGGACTTCCTCATCTGGACCACTCTTTACATATTACATCCTCAAGAAAGACGTCCTCCTTCACCATCTTAGGATTAGTCTAGGAGTGTCTAGCCTATAAGGTGTTATATTTTGTCGTCCAATATTGTGTTGTGGGTCTTGTACTTTTTATTATCTTTGAGCAATGTGATCTTTTGGCTTGTAATATGCTGTTGAACTCCATTTTTGTACTTGTTTCTTTCATTTTGAAAAATATCATGCTTTGTTGGACTATTTCTAATTATGTTGAATGGTTTATGAATTTTGGTTTTATGATTATCTTGACCATATCTTGTATGTATGCAATATGTGTTTGATTAATACATATTTAACCTGACTATATCAGAACTGTTAATCATTCTATAACTGATTGAATATTTACATACTGGATGTGTCATATAAACCTTGTTCATATTCTATTTTTTGTCAATTTAATCGATTAAGTGTTGTCGATAATCGACTAAATGCAAAGATTTTGCGCATTTGTTCAATTTTCTATAAACTGTTTAATCAAACCAAAGCATGTACTTTCTGATTAATTATAGTTTATTAGTGCAAATTTTATATCTCTTCTTACTTTTGACAATTATTATCACTTAATTGTCTACTCTTAAGAAATGTTGTTTTTGTCGTTTCAAATGTTTCAGGTTGATGAGCTTTTGTATGTAAGTTTGCTACCTACTTGTGTGTATTTCACCTTAAAGCATGGTTGAGGGGGAGAACAAAGTAAGGGGGAGCATAGCAACTTTGACATATAACCAACCTAAGCAAACACAAGCTGATCATCATCAAGCTTATCAAACAAAAATTGGTGAAGTGTTTCTCATCATCAAAAAGGGGGAGATTGAAAGTGCAAAGAGTCAAGATCTGCACATTTATAGCTAAACGAAGTTTTGATGAAGCAAACGTACATATAAGAAAGCTTGAAGATCATACAACAAACAACAAGCTGAAGACTCATAGGTTGCATATAGATTCAAGAGATTACTATATTTACTTGTAATTAGAAGTCTTAAGATGTCTGCCTTAGTTTGAGTCTAGGTTAGGTAAACTTAGGTGGAAAGTCTCACAAGAAACAATATAAAATAAGATTAAAATTAAGACCTATCATCTAGATACCTTATGATAAATAGACTCATGCATACATATACATAGTTTCATGCATACATATACATAGTTTCATGCATTAAAGGTAATATATTTTAAAAAGCTATGTAAAGCATGCGCATATCATATAGGTCATTTACCATACATTCCTTGCATCAAAGAAAACTTTTTTAACTCAGTATAATCGATTAATTAGTTAGTGTAATCTATTATCTAGAATTCTGTTACTATGTGATCTGATTTTGTTAGCACGTTAATCGATTAAGTCACCATATTATCGATTAAGATGTAACTGAAAATTAATTTTTAACAGCCCGTTAATTGATTAAATGGAAGGATAATTGATTAATATCAGTATCAATAGGTTTAGTATAAATTATGTATTCCTTGCCAATGTGGCATAACTTGCATATTTGGAAAATTGTTAGAGAGCATACATTTTCATAGATTACTTTACAGTGAGAAAGTGCATTTAGAAAAACTAAGAAGTGAAAGCATTCCGATTTAGGCTTAGAGATTAATATCATTGCATATAGGCTCTAGTTTTTATGCATCCATTTCTTGCATGTTATTCTTGATTTCTTTGAGAGATTTTTGAGGAATTTTTTTTCCCAAAAAGAGTGTGAATCATTTTTTGAAAACCCAATGCATTAATTTCATTAATAATTAGGATCTTCTGGATTTTCTACTTTATGTTTTAGATTGAGCTTTCAATTGTTGAATCTGAGTATTAAGTACTCAAGTAACTCAATAGATTATGTTTGAACAAGGAAGTTGATCTCTTTGGGAATTGTTTGACTATGAGAGATGTCTTTTTAATCTTCAATAGAGGCTAAGATGTCTTAGTTCGAGCGATACCAAGGCTGAGGCCGGTCGCGAAAGGATAGGAGATCCTAGTAGGCGATTTAGTTAGGTCAAACCAAGGTTGTCAAGCTCCTAAGGGCTAAGTAAAGCTTGGCTTAGTTTTTCTAATTTTGTAATTGGAAGTGTGTTTGTGAAACACTCAATTGCAATAGTTGAAGAAAAATCTCCCAAAATTAGAAGGGGGACTGGATGTAGTTTGCAGTGGACTACAAATGAACTAGGATAAAATTCCTTGTGCACCTCTTTCTTATCCCTAATCTATTTACTTTTCGTCTTTACTTTGTTGATTAATTGTGTTAATATAAGTTGCATGCTATAATCTATTTACTATCTTTATGTAATCTCATTAGTCAGTTAACCGTGTAAAGATTCGGTAATCAGTAACTTGTTATACAAGAAATCAAAGAATCAAGTAGTGCGAGTGTCAGGTTAATCGATTATCCACAAGCATAATCGATTATATTTGAGCAATGTTTAATCGATTAAGTCCAAGAATAATCGATTAACTGCAATCTGTTTTTTATTTTGCGGAAATATAGGAAAAGCAGAACAAGTGATCTATGATACATATTCAACCCCCTTCTAGGTGTATTCTGACCTGCTGATATCCAACATTATTACATGCCTACCATGTATAAGAGAATGTGGTATCTGCTCCAATGTCCACTCTACATCTCAGCTTAAAAAGATAGGAGATAAGATTTTAGTTATAACTACCTTTGAAATTTTATTATAGAATAAAAAGGTATTTTTCTAAAAATAATGACATAATTAAAACATGGTATTTTTAATAAAATAATTTATTATTTGCATTTTTATTATCTATCACTTTTAGTTAAATATTTATTAATATAAATAACTGATTTATTTATTAATTTTTGAAAATAAATTTATGTCACTATTATTTTTGCAAAAAAAAATAGATTATTTTAATATTACAAAAATAAAAAACAAAAGAATATAGCTATACATGTCCTCATGGCGAGGTCGGATTGGTTGGGGCGACAATCTGCTATGCACAGAATATCACGAAAAAAAGCAGCAACAAAGGACTAGGAAAGGCGACCAATGATGGTGTGCTTCAAAGCATGATTAGGGCATGATTGTCGTCGACCTGGAAAAGGATGCAAGTGATAATCAGCTTGACTTTGAGAGGTGGAATGGGAGTCGTACATAGACAGACGATGCATGTTGCCTTTGTCTGTATGTTAGGATGACTAGTGACATGTGTCTCTATGCAATTGGTCCTCTTTAGCGAATAGAAAATCGAATTATTGACTACCAAATTTTGAATGTCATGAAAAAACATTTTTGAATTAAAAGTCAATTTGTTTTTGTCATGGCTAGGAGTTGAATAGAAAACACTGAAAACCTTAAATGACTAGTGAAGAAATGATGATCTTTGTCAATTTCTTTTTACTTTATAATCATTTTATTAATCAACCCACCTAATAAAATTAAGGTATGGTTATTTTTTAATAAATATTGTTTTGATTCACCTTTAAAATGTTCCTTTTTATTTTATAAACATATCACGCATGAATATTGTAATTTATTCACCATCTAAATAATCTTTCAGGAATAAGTCGTTTTTTCTTACATTTATTACTTTAACTTATCCACAATATCACTGCATACTTGCATTCTTCACGCACCAGTGTAATTTATTGACAGTAACTTCTTATTTGTTACAAGTTTAATTTATTAACGTCTTTTCTGTTACAACTATAATTTATTAACGTCTTATTTGTTATCACTTTAATTTATTGACAACACTGGTGAGTATGTACATATATATAAATATTGTTGTATATTAGCTAGGTATTATCATTATTATCACGCAGCAGTCTAAATAATTAAAAGAAAAACGCATGACACATTTCAATGTTGCGATGGGAAAGAGAACATTTTTATCTGCCCTCTTCGTCATACTAATCGTAGTACAACCAGGTTTATTATTTTCATTTTCCCCTTAATTAAAGTGCATTCTTTCAAATGTCACTTTATGATTTTATAAACACTAGTGGAAGTGCTTACGAGTCTACATTCATACTTTTATGATGTCAAATATTTAATATTTTATTTTGGAGAATTACAATATTTTTTGGATTAAGTATATATTATATTATATTTTTTTGTATTGAGTATATTTTAATATGTTGGTGGTGATAGTTACACCATGTTTTGCCTTGGTGGTAGTTACACCATGTCTTGCCTTTATATATAGATATAGAAATATATATAGTTATATAGTATAGTTGTAATAATTTATTGGCTATGTCAATAATTATTTAGGGAATATATGTAGTCTAATTTTTTACTGTTTTCTTACATTTATTAAAGTCTTATTTGTTCTTACTTTAATTTATTGACAATTACCTTGCATTCTTTGTGTCCAATTTCTTGTATGCCATGTTAAAAATATGATTTTCAACTTTTATTGAATTGTATATTAATTAAATAATAAATGTTAACGATTTTCAGGAAGTTCAGACAAATGTTGCGAAGACTATGTGGACCATAGTTGTATAGATGGTTTTGGCAATAACAAGTGCGTACAAGAAAACTTCGGTAAAAAATGAAGTTTTCAAAGTCAGAGGTGGTCATAAAGTTTGTCATTGTGCACGTTAGAATAGTAGTGTCATGCTGTAAAACAATCCTATTCAAACTATGAAATAAGAAAGTGTTGTCTCCTAAAAGAAAAGAATTCAACAATAAATAAAGAAGCAATATGGGCTTTGTAAAAAGACAAATAGTACACAAGGAGAGCAAAGAGGGCATCATTAATCGATTAAGATGACCACAAAAAGAAATATGATTCATTTTCTAAGAAGAGAGCCTATTTTGAAGTCTTTTTATTGGGTCCCATATGGCTCTATATTTCATCTAGAGGGGGATGAATATGTGATATGACACATAATTATCGTTGCTTGATTAAGAAAAATATTTTACAAATTTCCTCACTATTTAATCGATTAGCTAATTTGTTAATCAATTAACTACTTCTACATACAATCGATTAGCTAATTTTTTAATCAATTAACTACTTCTACATACAATCGATTATATGAAGAAATTTATCGCTTATTCAGTTCTCATTCTTTGAAAAACAGTTTTCTTTGAACTCCAAGATTACGAAGATTCAATTAAACCTATATGCACTCTTAAGATGATTAAACATAGTAAATGAACATAACAGAATATGCAAATAACTTAGAATAACATGCATGTTAAGTTAAGTAAACCAAGTAAAATGGAAATGTAAAGAGTTAAAGGTTAAGAAGAATTAAACACGACTTTTATTCTGGTTCGTTTGCTGGTCCACATACAAACTACATGCAAGCTTCCCCTTATGATATTGGAAGAATTTTCTTCACTAAGAAACGAAGTAATACTCAATTACAAGCAGACTTCTAATTACACTTTCACAAACACTTCCTTCATAGATCTAGAGCCAAACTACACGATTTGACTTTCGACACTCCTTTTTCAGATACTCCATACCTATTCGTTGTCTAGCCCCAGCCGAGTCATGCTCTCAACTAAGACCTTTATCAAATGATGAAGACTCTACAACCTAACCTCAGCTAGGACAAATTTTCCCAAACTACTCCTCTAGCAATGGTGATACTAAAGACACCAACAAATATGTTTATGCCAATGTGTAAACTTTAACAAGCTAAGTTGTTACACCTAAGTGTGTTGAATATATACTCTTCCATAATCTAAGAACCATTCTATAAGTCTCACAAATTCAGAATATAGAAATGTGAGATTCAAGGTTTCTTTGCAAGATTTGACAACATACTTCTTCGAAAATATTTCTAAAGATTCATAAAGATTCTCCATTTTCTCTCTTTCTCACAAACACTTAGAAAATCTCTCTTTTGATATGAAAGTGTAAGAGGAATATGATTTTAGGAAATATGTGTAATCAATGTGTTTTTCGTTATTGTTGTGTTATTAGCAAATTGGAAAAACTGGGTTTAATATACAATTTAATTTTCTGGTGCAGGTAATCGATTATCACTTAATTTAATCGATTATCGATTCTTTAAAATTCAAGAAACCCGAAATTGTAACTACATTAATCGATTAAACTCATACTTAATCGATTAAACCCATACTTAATCGATTAATTGGATCCCAATTTTTTCATTGTTTAATCGATTAAAATAACTCTTAATCAATTAACGGATTTTCAAAAAAGATATTTCCATGTGGGATGAACTTCCTACATGATTTATAAAAGTATGATGCATGACTTTGAATGATGTATGATTACAAACTCTTTTAAATGCATCAAAACCATATCATCATGTATTTATGCATATGCATGTAAATCATGTACGTATGCATGTAAGTCTCATTTTAGTTATGATCGATTTTATGTTGTAAGACTTCCATTAAGGTTCATCCTAGCCTAGACTCTTTCTAAGCAAACATCTTATGTAAAACTATGAATTTTTTGTGTATGTTTTATTAATTATTTATGTTACCAACAATTGATTTTAGAAATTAATAAGTATTGATTTAGGCTAAATCATAGTTGAGTGTTAGTCTTGTTTTATGATTTCCTATTGGTTGGTAAGTTTTCGTAATTTTCTATGATGGAAAGTTTTTGAGCTACGGTCGGGCCCAAATTCGCCCGATTTCGGCCCAACAATGTGTTTCTAAGTTCCGTATCTCGGAATGAAATTATGATTGTGCTATTGGCTTCAAAATATTATTTCGAGTCAAGATACACATCATGTTCATCCAGAACGCATTTCTAAATATTTTTCACTCTGAATTCCGTGTTTCAAAGTTCTAACCATAAACCGACATCGGGAGATTTTTAATATCCGGCCGAGTATTAGCTGACAATACTTGGACATGGTTTAATCATGAATGTTTTTCCTAAGAGGTCAAATCGCTTTCATGAGTGAAGCTTGCTTGTCAAACAAGCAAAATAACATATCTCTTACACAAAATCTCTTAAATCACTCATCTACCTCTTACACAATCCACTTTTTGAAAAACCTTTGGTCTTTCCCCTCCCAAAATCTGATTTCTTGTCCTTAAAAGCCAATACCAAGCTTAGATAAAAACCCTTGGCATTTTCACTCTTCTTCACATTTGAATATCTAAGAACTTCAAGGTATTCCTGATTTTTGAGTTCTTTATCTCTTAAGATCTAACCATTAGATGTTTATGAAATTTTAGTATGACGTTTATATGTATGTTATGAACATTTTCAACCATTGAAAATTTCTACTAATCTTCCTAACTCTTTTTATGCTGAAAACTCTAAATATGAGCTTTCTTGAACTTAGAAAGTTGTTTTTGAAACGATGAACTCTTTGTTATTCGTGGGGCTATTTTTAGTGTTTAAAAGTATGCATTTTGTTAAAGGGAGTGATTATGAAATCATAGGAACCTTTAAGGAGTATGGAACCATGAAAAGTTTGAATCGTTTCACTTGTTTTTAGCTTGACAAAGTATAACATTGGACAAGATGGAAAGTATTTATGTTGCCATACTTCTAAGTGAGAGGTTTATAAGTTGGATGAGTTTTGTTGAAAAGATGCTTCATTGTTATTCATGACTAGGAAACCAAAACCTATTAACCTTTGTGGTTATTTTTAGAGGTGTTTAAGTAATCATGAAACTTGTTGAATCTATCTTAGTTAACTTACCTTAAGCTGGTAAATTTAACAAGGATATTTTGGTGTAAAAATGCTAACTTTTGTTATGTTATTCATGACTATGTAACCAACACCTAGTAACCTTTGTGGTTATGTTTGGAGGTGTTGAAATGATCATGGAACTTTTAAAATATACTTTACTTAACTTACTTTAAAGTGGTAAGACTAACAAAGGATACCTTGATTTTAAATGTTATTTTAAGTATGAGATCAACACTACCAACACTTGTAGTTGTATTAGAAAAGAATGTGTTGAAATGACCATGGAAAGCTATTATACAAAAATGGAATCTACTTAAGATTGTTAGGTATCAGTGACAGAATACACCTAGAAAGGGGGGGGGTGTCGCGGTGCCCAAATACCGCTATTCACACCAAAGCCCTATTCTGGAAAATCACCTAGTAAATCGATTAAAGAACTCCCTTAATCGATTAATTCACACAAAACAAACAGTTGTTGAATGGCTTGATTGCACAACCACTCACCGATTATACAAAAATGATACAATATATATATTTGAATAAATTTGATCTTTATATGGAAGAATTACAATATTCATATTATCAGCTAAAATAAGCAATTAAAACAACTTGAAAAAGTAAAGAGATAAGGGTAAGAAACAGCCTGCAACAAGATTTTTATACTGGTTTTGTTTTGCGGTCCATTGCAAAACTACATTCAGTCCTCCCTTTCCGATCTCGGGAGATTTTCTTCACTAAAACTGAAACAAATGTATATGACATACACACTTCCAATTACAAGACCTTAGATGCTACCTTCCTAAATTCCCAGAACCCCTACCTTGGTTTGACTACACTAATCGCCTAGGAAAACCTTTACTACGATCCAACCCCAGCCAAGAGTATGTTTTAAACTCAAGAACTCCAAGTCTTGGTGAAGACTCTATGTATCTCGTTGGTGGTAAGACACCAAGAGACGACTTTCCTTGTCACAAAAACTGAGTATTATGATGCACAAAATGGCTCAAATATTACATTAAGAACAAACTATAAACTCTATACAAATCTCACAAATTATCAAGAATATGTATAAGATTAGAAACATGCAGAAACATGTAATTTCTACCTTACGAAATCTCTAAAAGAAATGAAAGAATCATGCAAGAAAATATAGAATGATGAAAACATTTAATCACATGCAATGGATGTCATTTTCATCCCTAAGCATGATACTATTTCTTACTATTCTCACATGCAATTCTCTCTACCTATATGACATACAATGAGCATGAAAATATGCAACTTAGCAATTCTAAAAATGAATGAATGTTATGAAGCATGGTGTAAAATCATAGTTTATTTAGACAAAGCTGTTTAACTCCTAGTTAATCGATTAAGTGCCCTTTTAATCGATTAACGGGCTATTGAGAATAACTGAATTCAGTTTTTCAGTTATCTGTTAAAACTGATAAAAACTAATTTCACGTTAATCGATTAACACCTTGCTTAATCGATTAACTGGCATATTCTCAATTAATAGATTAAATGGTAAACTACCTATATGTTATGCTTATCAACTATACATGTTTTACCATTAAGATGTACAAATGACATGTATAATTAATGCATGAACATATAATAATCTAGATGGAATGTCTCATGTGAATGATATGATAGTTTGTAGAACTTGTGAGATTTGCCTCTAGGTTTACCTGACCTAGACTCAATAACTAACACACATATCTAAGACTCTAGTTTAGACATGAAGCTCTTTAGTCCGTCGAATGTCGATTTGTTGAGTTATCTTTCAGCTTTCACTAAATCCTTTGTCTTCATCAAAACATAGGCAAGCTAATAGTGCTATCTTAACACTTTGCCCTTTCAATCTCCCCCTTTTTGATGATGACAAACTCAACACAAAATTTTGTTTTGATGCATAGCTTGAAGATGGTCATAGAATGCATGGTTGTTGATTTCATAGTTAAAGCATATAGCTAGACAACGAAAGCTGAATATTATTTACAACTTGCACACATCAAACAACAAAGCAACCTTCCCCCCCCCCCTTTTGATATTATCAAAAAGATAAACTAAATGAATTTTGGTCAAAAGTAAGAAGAGTTATATAGTGATCTCAAACTATAATTAGTCAATTAATTTGGGAATTTAATTAATCAACGAGTTGAAGGAAAAATTGAACACGTGCGCATGTTGATAACATTTAATCGATTAAATGAACATGTTAATTGATTAAACTGATAGAATATAATAATTGGACAGATTTAATGGCATGGAAGATCATATAAGAACTAATAAAGCGTGGAGTGATCAACCATATTTATTATAGCATTCAAACAGCAGACTCAATCAAACATAAGAGATACATATAACCAAACTTGATCAAGAACCATTAAACATATGTTCATACTATATTTGACATAAATAGGAATGTTATATAAGAAAATTAAAACAAAAATAGTAACAATTTAAGTGCAAATGGCATGCATATCAAGTCATAGTAGTGCAGCAAAATTAGATAGTTAGAGTTACAACCCAAAAAGCATAGAGAAAATATGTCTCAAAAGTACAAAGCAGCAAGAATCCTGAAAATTAGCCATATAATTATTCTTTTAAGCTAAAAATTCGAATTTTGCTGTTGCTTCTGTGATTTAGAGAAAAAGGGGGAAGAGAGGGTTTTAAAAAATGGCAAAAAAGCTACTGATTCTAATTTAGCTGTTGTCGTTAATCGATTAAGAGTTGTATTTAATCAATTATTCATAGTTAAAATTCTAGATTTTCAGAGAAATGAGCCCAGGTAATCGATTAAAGTGGGACGTTAATAGATTAAATTTCTTGAAAAATAAAATGTTGGCTTTTTTTTAATCATAATTCGTAATCGGTTAAATCGATTAACGTCCCACTTTAATCAATTAACTAGCATCAGATTTGTAGAAACAAGAGGTTTTTGGGTTTTGAAAGCATGCAAAGATTTCTAACATATATTAAGCAATATTTAACCAAAACGCACGTTCATCATGCTAGGTCATGAGTTATATTAGGAATATAACGCATTCAACAAATATACATTTTCAAGCATAAAAGACGTTTAACATGCGAAGCGCATAATAAAATTTTAGATGATTTTAATTCAGATAATTTTCATCAAGGATTCCAAGTTCTCTTCGAAGAACATAGAAAGTATCTCGTGAGAGGGGCTTGGTGAAAATATCCGCCAATTGCTTAGTAGTTTCAAAAAATTCAAGCACACAATCGCCTTTTTGTACATGGTCATGCAAGAAATGATGTCTAATTTCTATATGCTTGGTTCTAGAATGCAAAATGGGATTATTGGATAGGTTTATGGCACTTGTGTTATCACATTTTATAGGGATCGTTTCTAGAATAAATCCAAAGTCCTTAAGTTGCTGCTTCATCCATAGGATTTGAGTGCAACACACACCAAAGGCAATGTATTCCGCTTCGGTGGTGAACAAAGCAACACACGCTAGCTTTTTACTGTGCCATGCAACTAAGGAACTGCCTAGAAAGTGAGAAGTCCCACTAGTACTATTCCGATCGAACTTACATCCCGCAAAATCAGAATCGGAATACACTACCAAGGATAATGAGGCATCTCTAGGATACCATAATCCCATATTAGTTGTTCCTTTTAAATATCTCATGATGCGTTTAACAACAGTATAATGTGAACCTTTAGGCAATGCTTGAAATCTAGCACACATACAAACACTAAACATAATATCGGGGCGACTCACAGTTAAATATAATAATGAGCTGATAATCCATCGATACTTGGTTACCTCGATTGGTTTTCCCTTTTCATCTTTGTCTAGATAGCAAGCGGACACCATAGGTGTTCAAGCTTCCTTACATTTCTCCATATCGAACTTTTTCAGTAACTCCTTGCAGTATTTCAATTGATGAATGAAGATGCCACCTTCCATTTGTTTGATTTGTAGCCCAAGAAAGAAGGTCAGCTCACCCATCATCGATATCTCAAACTCACCCTGCATCATCTCAGAAAAATATTAACGAAGAATATCATTAGTGGATCCGAATATTATATCATCAACATATATTTGAACTAATAATACATGATCGTCTAATCTACGGATAAAGAGGGAAGTATCAACCATACCCCTCACGGACCCTTTTTCCGAAAGGAATGAGCTCAATCTATCATACCAAGCTTTGGGAGCTTGTTTCAGGCCATAAAGGGCCTTCTTGAGCTTGTATACATGGTTCGGATATTTAAAATTTTCAAAGACTGGAGGTTGATCTATATATACCTCCTCTTGAATGTAGCCATTCAAGAAGGTGCTCTTGACATCCATTTGAAAGAGCTTGAAGTTCATAATCGATGCAAGGGATAGAAGCATCCTAATGGCCTCTAATTTGGCTATAGGAGCGTAGGCCTCCTCATAATCGATACCCTCCTCCTGGTTGTAGCCTTTGGCCGCTAAGCATGCTTTATTTCTTATGATCAAGCCAGATTCATCCAATTTGTTATGAAAGTCCCATCTAGTACCAATCACTAGATGTTCTTTCGGTTCAGGGATCAAGTCTCAGACCTTATTATGCTCGAACTGGTTTAGCTCTTCTTGCATAGCTATACCCCAGTGCATATCCTCAATGGCCTCATCGATGGTCTTAGGCTCGATTTGAGATACAAAAGCATCAAAGTTACAAAAATTACGTAAAGAGCTACGGGTTACTACCCCCGTAGTGATATCACTTATAACTTTATCGAGTGGATGATCCTTCTTGGTTTTCTACGCGATCGGAAGGTCCTGATGCTCATCTTGGACAATTTTCTCTACTTCTTCTTCTTTGTCTTGGTCCATGTCCTTAGAGTATGCTTCTTCTAAAGCACCTACAACATCATCAGAAAATACATTTCTCTTCTCTTTTGGAGAAGATTCGTCAAAATGAACATGCACATACTCTTCTACTTGCTTTGAATATTTATTAGAGACTCGATAAGCTTTGCCATGCAACGAATACCCTAAAAATATACCCTCATCAGCTTTTGAATCAAATTTCCTTAAAGCTCTTTTTCCATTATTTAATATAAAGCATTTACAACCAAAAGCATAAAAATGAGCAATATTAGGTTTTCTGCCTTTTAAAAGTTCATAAGGAGTTTTTGAAAAAGTAGGCCTCAAGAGTATACGATTTATCACATAACAGGCTGTATGTACTACATCAGCCCAAAAATATTTTGAAACCTTGCTTTCGTTCAGCATGGTACTAGCAAGCTCCTCTCAGACTCGATTCTTCCTCTCAACAACTCCATTTTGTTAAGGTGTACGAGGGGTCGAAAATTGATGCATAATACTATATTTATCACATAATTTATCAAATTGATGGTTTTGAAATTCGCCACAATGATCAGATTGAATATATATTATCTTATGGTTAAACTGATTTTGGATTTGTTTGGCAAGGTTTTTGAAAGACTTGAATGCATCGCTCTTGGACGTTAGAAATAGTGTCCATGTGAATCTAGAGAAATCGTCAAAAATTGATGCATAACACCATATTTATCACAAAATCTATCAAATTGATGGTTTTCAAATTCGCCACCATGATCAAATCGAATATATACTATCTTATGGTTAAACTGATTTTGGATTTGTTTGACAAGGTTTTTGAAAGACTTGAATGTATCGCTCTTGGACGATAGAAATAGTGTCCATGTGAATCTACAGAAATCGTCAACAAGTCATAAAAGCTACCACCAAAAGTCATAACCTGTGATGGTCCAAACAAGTCTATGTGAAGAAGCTCCAAGGGTCTTGTTGTGGATATCACATTCTTTTTACTAAAAGAGTTTTTAACTTGTTTACATTTTTGATAAGTATCACAAGTTTCCTGCATTTTAAAATCAAGTTTTGGTAGCCCATCAACCAAATTATTTTTAGACAATTTATTTAGATGCTTTACATGAATATGAGTGACGTGCCTATGCCAAAGCTAGATGTCATCCTTTTTAGATATAAAACATTTTGAAAATAGAGTAGTGACATCCTCCAGATTAACAATATAGATATTATTTATATGATATCTGACAAACTTAAATTTAGTAGATATATTATCATGAATTATACAACATTCAAAATCAAAAGATACACGGTTACCTTTATCGCAGAGTTGGTTGATACTCAAGAGATTGTGTTCCAAGCCTTCAACATATAGCACATTCTCGATTAGTGCCTGATTTGATTTGCCAATCTTCTGGTGCCAAGTATCTTTCCTTTGTTGTTGTCTCCATACGTGACAAACCCTTTTTCTTTCAAGGATATATCTAGGAATTTTGATCTATCACCCGTCATATGTCTCGAGCATTTACTATCAAGATACCAATATTGTCCATGTCCTCGTAGATATACCTGCAAAATAGATCACTTGCCTTTTTCAGGTACCCAAGTTATATTGGGTCCTTTTCTATTAGTAACCAGGGAGTTATCTCCCTTTTTCATCCAAACATATACACATCTAGGTATACAATACTTTTTAGATATAACAAGAGTAGGAAGTGTGGCCATGTGTGCCACAATAAAAGCATGTAGGAACCTGCTTATTAAAATATTTCTTATTAGGCCGATTAATAAGTCTCCTATATGGTCTTCTCCTATGCATAGAGGGAATATATCCTAGTCCGGTTTGGTCACCGACATTTCTAGTTTGGCTAAGCATAGTGTCAAACATGTTTTGACTCTCTGTGAGTTTTGCGAGTTTTTCATTAAGTCTCAACTTTTCATTTTTCAAAGTCTCGCAAGAATCATAGACAATTGATTCACATAAATTATGATTAGAGCAATTGCATGCATTACAGGAATATATCAGATCCAATGTTTCATTCTCTAGTTTTAGTTCATCTAATTCTTTCTGTAATGAAACTATTTTTTGTTAATTTAGAAGGATTACTCTTTTTCTATCAAAACTAATCCTAGCTAATTTCTTTAATTCATCATGCAATTTGACATAACCATTATATAAATCCTCATAAGGCGGTGAATCATCAAATGAAGTAGATGAGGTGTCAGAATATACCTCGTTTTTTACCTCTTTTGAATCTGAGCAACAAGCATCATCTGTTCTGGTCATTAAGCATAGCTTGGCTTTCTCCTCTTCAGTTGAGGTGCTCGATATCGTGTCCTCCTTTGGTACATCCAATACAATGTAGGCCTTCTTTGACTAGAAGTCCCGAGGAGCGCTCTTTTCTCAATCAACTTTCTTGAGGTAAGTAGGACATTGAAACCTCATGTGTCCTGGCTTACCACACTTGTGGCAAGTGAATTGCTCTTTGTTACCCTTGCCTTTTCTAGTTGACTCACGCGCTTCTTTCTTCTGGAAACGTTTGAAGCCTTCTTTCTTAAGGAATTTCCCAAATATTCGTACGAGAAGGGCCAAAGTTTCATCATCCATATCTGAATCAGACTCGTCATCTTCTTTCTCTTATGTAGATTGAGACGATGTTGTTTTAGAGATATACTTTTCTTTTTGCAGTCTGATTCCTCGTGCATAGTTAGGTGTCCAAGTTCCATCTCGTGCTCTTGAAGCTTTCCAAATAATGTCGCCAAAGGCATGGAGTCAAGATCCTTGGATTCCATGAGAGCTGTTACTTTAGGTTGCCATCTCCTGTCAAGACAACGTAAACCTTTATTAGTAAGTTTCCTTTGGTAAAAAAAATTTCTAGAGCAACTAAATGGTTAACTATATGAGTGAATCATTTTTGCGTGTCACTGATACATTCACTCGGTAAAATATGAAACAACTCATACTCATGTGTCAGGGCAATCAACCTGGCACGCTTGACTTCTCTAGTGCCTTCGTCAGTCACTTGTAAAGTTTCCCACATTTCCTGGGCACTTTGGCACTACTAAACCCGAAAGAACTCATCATAGGATAGGGCCGATGTGATGATTTTTTTAGCATGCAAGTTGTATTGAAGCTTTTTACATTCATCATCGGTCCATAGACTTTTCGGTTTTTCTTTCGGTTCATTGTCTAGTAATGTTGTAGAGCGAAAGGTTTATTGACTACGGATTCCCAAATATTTGAGTCAATGGCTTCTATGAATATTTTCATGCGGACTTTCTAGTAGGCATATCCTTCACCACTGAATACGGAAGGGCGGTTAATGGATGTCCCATAACCACCAAAGGGATTGGTGGAACCCATTTGTTTTCCCTATTCAACCCCCCCTCCCTTCTAGGTATCAGTAATAAAATACACCTAGAAGGGGGGGGGGTGAATAGGTGTTGAGGTTCCCAAATACTACTATTCACACTAAAGCCCTATTCTAGAAAATTACCTAGTTAATCGATTATGGAACTGCCTTAATCGATTAATTCACATAAAACATACAGTTGCTGAATGGCTTGATTGCATAGCCATTCACCGTTTTACAGAAATGATATAGCAAATATATTTGCACATAATTGATCTTTTTATGGAAGAAGTACAATATTCAAATTATCAGCTAAAATAGGCAATTAAAACAACTTGAAAAAGTAAAGAGATAAGGGTAAGAAACAACGTGAAACAAGGTTTTTATACTGGTCCATTTTGCGGTCCACTACAAAACTACATCCAATCCACCCCTTCTGATCTCAGTAGATTTTCTTCACTAAAACTGAAACAAATATATATTACATACACACTTCCATTACAAGACTTTAGATGCTACCTTCTTGAATTCCCAAAACCCCTATCTTGGTTTGACTACATTAATTGCTTCAGAAAACCTTTCCTACGATCCAGCCCCAGCCAAGAGTATATTCTAAACTCCAGATCTCCATGTCTTGGTGAAGACTCTATGTATCTCATTGGTGGTAAGACCCAAGAGACGACTTTCCTTGTCACAAAAACAAAGTATTATGAAGCACAAAATGGCTCAAATATTACAATTAAGAACAAACTATAAACCCTATACAAATCTCACAAATTATCAAGAATATGTATAAGATCATAAACATATAAATTCTATCCTACGAAATCTCTAAAAGAAATGAAAGAATCATGCAAGAAAAGATAGAATGATGAACACATTTGATCACATGCAATGGATGACATTTTAATCCCTAAGCACGATACTATCTCTCATTATTCTCACATGCAATTCTCTCTGCCTATATGACATACAATGAGCACGAAAATATGCAACTTAGCAATTCTAAAAATGAATGAATGAATGTTATGAAGCATGGTGTAAAATTACATGTTATATAGAAAAGATGTTTGACGCCCAATTAATCGATTAAATTCCCTTTTAATCAATTAACAGGATGTTGAGAATAAGTGAATTCTGTTTTTCAGTTATCTATTGAAACTGATTAAAACTGATTTCACGTTAATCGATTAATGCCTTGCTTAATCGATTAACTAGCATATTTTCAGTTAAGAGATTAAATGGTAAACTACCTATATGATATGCTTATCAACTATACATGTTTTACCATTATGTTATGCTTAAGAAGCACAAATAACGTGTATGATTAATGCATGAAAAATAATCTAGATGTAATGTCTCACGTAAATGATATGATAGTTTTTAGAACTTATGAGATTTACATCTAGGTTTACCTAACCTAGACTCAATAAATAAGACACATATCTAAGAGTCTAGTTTAGACATGAAGCTCTTGAGTCCTTGGCATGTTGATTAGTTGAGTTATCTTTAAATCTTTTGTCTTCATCAAAACATAGGCAAGCTAATAGTGCCATGTGCACTTTCAAAGATGACTTACTTTAAAGTGGTAATATCAACTTAGCAGACATTGATTTAAAAGTATGGACTTTGATTTACAAACTTACCTCAAAGTGACGAGTAAGACCAAAAAAGTCTCCATGAAAGTATAAACTTATGAGGCAATAAAAGTATAAACTTTATTAAAATCTTACCTTGAAAACGATGGAGATCATGAACAAGACTTTCGAGGATAAAGTATGGTTCAAGAATATGAATCATGGGTCGGATGGATGAAAGCGATTGAGTTCATAAATGGGTTAAAACGATGTATTTACCTTAGGGTCATGTAAAAATTTAACTCGTAAATTACTAATTTGTTTTTTGTGTTTAGTTTCGAAGCTTTTAAAGTTGGACAACCTAACCATTTGTGTAAAGGGAATCAGTCTCTCAATAACCAAAGGTGAGGGAGAATACATCGTGTCCGAATATGACACTCGGGTCTCCTAAACTACCTCAAATGTTTGGAGTGATATTTGTGTATTAAGAAAGTTGTACTTAATCAAATGTTTGCATGCCTGGATTAAGTATATATAATTTCTTAAGTTGTATGCCTTAGGATAGATTAAAATATTGATTGATATGTTAGATAACCACGAAGGAACACTACTCGAAAAACTAAAACACGTAGGGATCAAAAACAGCAGTGGTATTCGATCTGATGGCCCAAAAGGTTGAGAGAGTGGTCCTGGCCATTGGACCAGCCACACCTGGGCAAGCTAGACACACCTGACCATTGAGTCAGCCATGCCTGGCCATTGAGCCAGCCATACTTGGGTGAGGGCCAGGCACCATGTTTGGCCTGTTCTGGGCGGTTTTGGGCACTTGGGCGACAATACCTCTCCCGGGCGAGTACCATGTAATGATTTCGATCAGGTTTTGGTGGAATTGTCGTTTGAGCGACAATCCCTCGCTTGGGCGAGTGCCAGGTAGAGACTTGAGCCTGTATTGATGAATTTGTCACTTGAGCGGTAGTCTCTCGCTTAGGTAAGAGACAAAAAATAATTTTGATGTTGATGTTGATGTCATGATTGGAGCATTGCCCAAAAAGGATTACATGATACCATGCAGCAAAGTTTTCTGATCGTAAGAGGCTTGACAATGTGACCGTCTAGGGTAATTCAACGACGGTTCGTAGTGGTAAGGATGTCATTCCTCTATTACATGATGACATAATGATTACAAGATTTTATCAACAAACCTCGATTGATGTGCATACTCATTATGGATAATGAAGTAGTGGAGAGGAAATTTAGGGGAGACGAACGAACCCCGCGATTTTGAGAGGGACGACAATGGCGGTAATTCGTCAATGAAGTCTTGAGAGAGAGTCAATGTGAGACGAGTCCCTTATATTCCTGGATGAGGTATTGTGTTGGATCGGACAGTTCTCACAGTGCAAACTAGACCATCTCTAACAATCCCTCTCTGCAATCAGGATCAATGAGAGGGATGCCAAGAAATTTTTGATACGACATTGTCCTAAAATGGGAAGTTCTTTGGAACAAACCAATCATATATCTTGCGAGGAATAATATGGTCCGTTCAAATCGGATTGTTATGGGACCTGTACCATCGATTATTTCGGAATAGTTTATTGGGAGGATATTGGTGTAAGGATGGATGAACGAAACATAGCATTCATACATTGAGCTCGTGGATATTGACCCCCACGGTTTGAATTATAACATCATTCATCATTTGCATTTGTGTATGTGATATATATATATATATATATATATATATATATTGTGTATATTATGCATGTCTATCTTGATGTGATATTCTGTGTAATTTCTTTTGGCTTGTCTTCGGTTCGCGTACTTGTTCAGATGGATTGTTCAACGAGGATTCAGTGCTACCGATTCTCATTGTCCTAGGAGGGGGCATGGAGGATTGATTGAGATCGATACACCTACACGAGCCCTTTTGCCTTAAAGTTGTTGATGGTTTGTGATGGCTCCACGATGCGCTTCTCATCCCATTATGTGGACTTGGAGGCTTCCTTTACTTTTCTTGATCGGAGACCGACATCTGCTTTATCATCTACTCAATCTATGACTCCTTACGGACTAGTTTTTGCGGGACCATCTACGAGGTGATGGAGTTTGGAGGATGTGATCAGTTTCCCACCATGGAGGAGAGTTGCTTGGTAGACCATGCCCGAACCTAAAGTATATGCGAGAGCTGGGATTAGGCCGCATAATTTGTCCTATGACCCGGAGGAGGAGATGGAGGCTGAGGAGGAGCTGGAAGCTGACGAGGAGGATTGTGTCGAGTTATTCTTCATAGAGGACACCATCGACGTAGTAGACCTCTCCTCTGATTCCGAGATGAAGGAGGATCCGAGTGAGTGTTCTAGCACACCCGTGGACACTAGAACTAGCCGCTAGAGTCCATTTCCATTTTTGTTTTGATTTTTGAGTAGGGTATCTATGTAGGATACCTTTGATGTGATGAATGACTCGACTTATTTTGTATAGTTTCAGTTTAGGCAAAGATTTCATTCCGCCTTGTATTTTGTACTAACGTAACACGCTCTTTCATTGAAGAATTAGTCAAAGATAAGTTGAGTTGTTTTTCGTTACCATTAGGTAACGGTTATTGATTTTCCACAATTTATGTTACATAAAGTGATATCCCGAAGCAAAAAAACGAATATAATGACAATAATTTTATATTACATTATTCAAGAAAACAATTTACCCACTTTTGAGCAATATTTTTGGAGTAATTTTTGGGGCATTACAACATGGTATAAGAGCGGTTCTTTTCTATCCGGCCTTGGGCTTGGCCTCACATGCTTTCTTGTGTGAATTTGTGTATTTAAGTGTTTGCTTATATTATTCGATTGAAAATGCAACCCATGGATAATTTAAGTAGGAGAAGTATCTAATACACGTCTAACGTTCACAAATTTAAGATGGTTGGACATGGAACTGCTAACTTGGACTTCATGGCTGCAATACTACAGCGATTCAGAATGTGAATGAAAATTTGCATCAGCTGAATCAACAACAACATCCCCAACCAACTCAAGGACTGGCTCAATATAAGGGCTTGGACGAATTTTGTTGACGTCAACCTCCAAAGTTTGAAGGAGGTTTTGCACCAGCTGTTGCAAATGACTGGATCAAGGAGTTGGAAAGGATCTTTCAGGTACTTATGTGCACTGAGGAGCAGAATGTCACCTATGCGACCTATATGTTGACTAAGGAAGCTAAGAACTGGTGGGAATTTACCAAACGTCACATGGAGCATGAACAACAAGTTTTCAACTAAACAACTTTCAATGATAGATTTCTATAGAAGTACTTTCCTGCGGATATGAGGACTAAGAAAGAGATGAAGTTCTTGCGTCTATTGCAGGGGAGAATGATTGTTGGGAAATATGCTTCCAAATTTGAAGGTTTGGCGAGATATGCCCACACTACAATCAAGTGGGGAACGAAAGGTCCAAGTGTGCCAACTTTGAGGACAAACTCAGACAAGACCTGAAGGTGATGTTTGTACATCAGCAGATACCATATTTTGCAACTCTGGTGAACAGATGTCGGCTTTATGTGGAAAGCGTGAAGGCAAGGAATGTGGTGCTAAAAAGTGTCGTACCACCCGGAAATTCCTATGGCCGCCAAAGGAAGTTCAGGCAAGGATGGAAGGGGAAGCTCTTCAACCACAAGCATAAACCCTATGCTTCGTCATCAGGGAATCAACAGAGGAATTTCAAGCCTTACAATAACAGAGGTTTCCGATGACAAAACAACAACAACAAAAACAACATCAACAACAATAACAACAAAATGAGTTCACCAGTTGGGAACTCTAACAACAACACACCACCTTGGTGTTCGAAGTGCAAGGGGGAGCACATCAATGTCATCTACCTAGTGTGCTATCACTACAATCAGCCTAGACACATCAAGCCGATGTGCCATAAGCTGAAAAATGAAGAAGTGAGTATTGTTCAAGTGGCAAGACCTAAGGTCAAAAGAAGGGTGTTCGCTATGAGTGGAATTGAGATTGAGGGCAACGAGGACCTCATACAAGGTACATGTTGTATTAATGAGATTTCCTTATTTGTGCTGTTTGATTCGGGTGTGACCCATTCTTTCATATCTAATGATGTTGTCAACCGATTAGCAATGCCTATAGTGTGCTTATCCTATGACCTAATTGTATCCACACCCACTAATGAACCCGTCATAGTGTTAACTATGTGTTCCGAATGTCCCATAATACTAGATAGCCAAACTTTTGTAATACACCTGATATGTCTACCTTATCCCAATTAGATATCATCTTAGGAATGGACTGGTTATCCAATAATCATGTTATCTTGAATAGCTTTAAGAAAACAGTTGTCTATAGCAATCCTAAGAACCACATCGAATCGTGTTATGAAACCAAAAACACCACTGCCAATCAAATGAAGAAACTCCTGAAGGATAGAGCTTAAGTATTTATGATGTCGGCATCATTAGAGAAGAAAGGTGGAGAGTAGATTCAGAACCTACTCGTGGTTAGGGATTTCTCCGAAGTCTTCCCGGATGATATTCTTGGCTTACCCCGGTACGGGAGATAGAGTTTGCTATCGATCTAGTTCCTAGAATTGGATTGATCTCTATAGCGCCCTATAGGATCGCACCGTTGGAGTTAATGGAGTTGAAGAAGCAATTGGAAGACTTGTTATAGAAATAGTTTGTTAGACCTAGTGTTTCACCATAGGGTGCTCTAGTGTTATCCATAAAGAAGAATGATGGTGGTATCAGGTTGTGTACAGACTACCGACAGTTGAATAAAATCACCATCAAGAACAAGTACACATTGCCTATAATTAACGACTTGATAAATTAACTGAGAGGAGATACCGTGTTTTCAAAGATCGACCTTAGATCAGGGTACCACCAAATACGCGTGAAGTCAAAGGATATTCTGAAAACTGCTTTCCATACGCGATATGGTCATTACGAATATCTCGTGATGCCATTTGGTGTAACCAATTCTCCTGCAGTGTTCATGGATTACATGAATCGAATTTTTCATCCATACCTCGACAAATTTGTGGTTGTAATTGTCGATGATATCTAGATTTATTCGAAAGGTCAAGAGGAACATGCGAAGCATATGAGAATGGTGTTGCAGGTGTTAAAGGACAACTAACTCTATGCCAAACTTGTGCTTTGGATATCCCCATTTGGAAATTGGATAGCATCGCAATGGACTTTGTGAGCGGATTTCCTAAGACTCAAAAAGGTTATGACGCAGTTTCGGTGATAGTGGATCATTTCATGAAGACAACTCACTTTCTACCAATCACTATGAAATACTCCTTGGAAAGGCTAGCGAATTTGTACATAAAAGAGATTGTCCGATTGCACGGTATTCCTACAAATAACATCTTAGATGGAGACCCACGTTTCACTTTGAAGTTACAGAATGGTTTGTAAACAACCTTGGATACCAAAATGAGTATGAGTTCAGCTTATCACCCACAGATGGATGACCAATCTGAACGGACTATTCCATCTTTGGAAGACCTGTTGAGAGCATGTGTATTGGAACACTCTAGAAATTGGGCGGACTACTTGCATTTGATAGAGTTCACCTACAACAACAATCTTCATTCAAGTATTGGCATGGCGCTGTATGAAGCTCTTTACGACAGAAAGTGCAGAACACCGTTATGTTGGTTGGAAGCAGGGGAGGATTTGATACTAGGACCCGATGTGGTATAAAAGACGACGAAAAAGATAAGAATGATAACAGACAACATGAAGACAGCCCAAAGCAGACAAAAGAGCTACTATGACAAAAAGATGAACCCTCTCAGTTTTGAGGAAGGAGATCATGTCTTCATGAAGGTGGTTCCAACAAATGGCATTGGCAGAGTGCTTAAAGCCTGTAAGCTTACCCCTATGTTCATAGGACCATACCAAATCCTTAGAAAAGTCGGACCAATAGCTTACCAAATAGCCTTGCCACCCTTATTGTCAAATCTACATAATGTCTTCCATGTGTCTTAACTTAGAAAATATATTAGTGACCCGTTGCACATCATCGAATCTGATTCTATCCAGCTAAAGCATAATCTCACTTTTGAAACTACGCCCTCGAGAGTTGCTGATCGAAGTGTGAAAATACTGCGAGGCAAAGATATTGCCTTAGTTAAAGTCATTTGGAGCCAAGCAAACGGAGAAGATGTGACTTGGGAGGTCGAGGATGCCATAAAAGAGTCATACCCCTATCTTTTACGTAAGAGGTACGCTTAATTGTCAAGGATGAAAATATTATAAGTGGGGGAGGATTGTAATACCGTGAATTTTCTGTGTATGTTTTATTATTTATTTACGTTACCAACGATTGATTTTAGAAATTTATCAGTATTGATTTAGGCTAAACCATAGTTGAGTGTTAGTCATTTTTTATAATTTCCTATTTTTTGGTAAATATTCGTAATTTTCTGTGACGGAAAGTTTTTGAGCTACTGTCGGGCCCAAATTCGCCCGAGTTCGGCCCAATAATGTGTTTTTGAGTTCCGCAAAGTTTTGAGGGAGAGTATAGGTGAGACGAGTCCCTTGTATTCCTGGATGAGGTATTTTGTTGGATCAGACAGTTCTCACAATGCAAACTAGACGATCTCTAACAACCCCTTTTTGCAACTAGGATCAATGAGAGGGATGCCCAGAAAGTGTTTGATACGACACCATCCTAAAATGGTCAGTTCTTTGGAACAGATTGATCACATATCCTTGCGAGGAATAATTTGGTGCATTCAAATAGGCTTTTTATGGGACTTGTACTCTCGGTTATATCCGGATAGTTTATGTGGAGAATATTGGTGTAAAGATGAATGAAATAGACATAGCATTCACACATTGATCTTGTGGATATTGATCCTCATGGTTTGAATTATAACATCATTCATCGTTTGCATTTGTGTATGTGATATATATACTGTGTATATTATGCGTGTCTATCTGGATGTGATATTCTGTGTAATTCCACGCCGTCAATGAATAATATTCATTAGATGTCTTACTCCCATTCCTTTCTACATATCTTCAGTTGCGTTCTTTTTCAGATGGACTGTTCAATGAGGATTCAGAGCTACCGATTCCCGTTGTCCCAGGAGGGGGCATGGAGGATTGATGGATATCGATACACCTACACAGGCCCTTGTGCCTTAGAGCTAGAGATGGTTTACGATGGCTCCACGATGCGTTTCCCATCTCATCATGCGGACTTGGAGGATTCCTTTACTTTGCTCGATCGAAGACCGGCACCTACTGTATCATTTACTCAGTCTGTAACTCCTCACGGACTAGCTGCTGCAGTACCATCTACGAGGCGACATAGTTGGGAGGATGTGATCAGTTCCCCACTATGGAGGAGAGCTACTCAGCGGACCATGGCCGAACCTCTAGCAGATGCGAGAGAAGGGATTAGGCCGCAGAATTTGTCCTATGACCCAGAGGAGGAGATAGAGGCAGAGGAGGAGCTGGAAGCCGACAAGGAGGATTTTTGGAGTTAATCTACATAGAGGACTCCATCGAGGTAGTAGACCTATCCTCTTATTCTGATATGGAGGAGGATCAGGGTGAGTGTTCTAGCGCACCCGTGGACACTAGAGCTAGCCACTATAGGCCATTTCCATTTTTGTTTTGATTTTTGAGTAGGGTATCTAGTTAGGGTACTTTTGATATACGGAATGACTCAGCTTATTTTGTATAGTTTCAGTTTGGATGAAGATTTCATTCCGCCTTGTATTTTTTACTAACGTAACATGCTCTTTGAATGAAGAATTATTCAAAGATATACTGAGTTGTTTTTGGTGACCATTAGATAACGGTTATTAATTTGACGCAATTTATGTTACTTAAAGTGATGTCTAGAAAAGGAAACGAATATAATGAAAATAATTTTACATTACATTATTCAAAAAACAATTTTACCCACTTTTAAGGAATATTTTTTGAGTAATTTCAGGGGCGTTACATCTTAAGTCCTAATAAAGATATAAAAACACTTAGCCTGCAGATCATCTTGAATGTCTGAGCTTGAATGAACTTGAATCTTGATCTTTGACTTTGTTGTTGATTTTGTTGTTTGTTGATTTTTTCATGCCTTCAAGCTTATCCTTGATATACAACATTTGTCCTTGACTTTGTTGTTAAACTTTTGTCTTCACCAATCTTTGTTGTCGATCTTTATCTTTATCAACCTTTGTCTTCATCAGAATCTATGTGATGCATGGTTGCATATACACTCTGCTCATTGATGCATGCTTGCGTTTACAATCTCCCCATTTTTTATGATGACAAACAATTGTTGGATCTCACAACTCTTTGTTGGATCTGCTTTATGACAATCAACTCTATTTTGCAATTTTCCTTGTTGTAAGTTGATGCACATTTCTCCTCTTGCTCCCCCTCAAATTTAGCATAGGGTGATTTATTATTTGCTTGTGGAAGCCTCAATGTTTCTCCTCCTGAAAAACATAAACAACAACTTGTCTCCCCATTTTAGCATGATAAAAAAACAATGATATACATGAAAGCTTATTGCCAAAAGAAAGGAAACAATGCAATTTCTACTGTTATTTAATCGATTATGTTCACTACTTAATCGACTAAATATAATTCAAATTTTCACACAAATGCATTTTATACTGCTATTAATCGATTATGTCTGTTGTTAATCAATTAACACTACTGATATGACAGAATTCACTAGAGATTACATATTGTTTATAGAATTTTATAACACTTGTTATCACTTGTTATCCAATTCATTTTATATATATTACGAACAGTATGATCATGGAAACATGTTTAAGAACTAAGCATTCATTCATTGATCAAAAAATTACAACGAATGGTTAGCAAGTATATAATTCAAGTGAAAGCACAAAAATACAATATAGCATGTCATGCGTATACAATTCAAAGCATAAAAATAACAAGTTGAGATTTCAATGCAACGACCAAAATACATAGACCATAAACTCCTAAATCCTAACCTAACTAAGACACACTAGACGCCCTAAGCTAGACTAACTAAGAGGTGGTTGTGGAAAGCCACTGAAGGTACTAAACTGAAACTGAAGCTACTCAAAACGATTTTAATTATCTTCTTATTGTCTAGGAAACTCCACCATGAGCCTATCCTCCATGGATTGCATTCTCGAATCAATTCGCTCATTTAGGCGTTGTTCCATGACGTCCAAATTAGACAAACAAGATGAAGGTCCTTGAGGCATATTAGAAGCCCAGTCATATTGTTGCTCTTGGTTTTGCTCACCTTGCTCACCATCCTCTTCCTCATCTGGTACGTCCAAATTAACAGTAGTCCTATGGTCCTCCTAATACACCCGTTCCCCTTCATATTTTTATATACTCATCTTGTGAATGAGACTCTCATTGACCATATACTCCCTGGGATTTATAGTAATAATATCCATACCAGGTGTGTCGATCCCAATATGATCAATGGCACGGGAGATAAATATCCCATACGCTATCAATCACGAGAAACACAATGTAATGTTATACATTACCTTCAAAATCTCATCGGACCAACTAATCAGAATACCTTCCTTGATAGCAAACATTAATTTCAAATCATCCACTATTGGTTGCGCGTGGTTAGCGTTGTGCTAAACTAGAATATAAGCAATCTATGCAGCAACCTATTCTCCATAGTTAATGAACCAACTTTAGTAAGCTCACCTTGGACGAAGTAATCCAGTCCTCGTAGGAATGACTTATAAATTTTCGTGGAGTGGTATGCACTCCATTTCTCATCATTACAGTCACCAAGAGGTCCACCATCACACGCTAAGCCTCCAACAACCATAAACAACTCATCATTCGTCAGAATCAACCTCCCTTGTACCATGCTTCGATAACCACCATCCTTATAATGAATGTTCGCATAAAACTCCCGAACCATGGATAGGTATATGTTGTCTTTTAGCTTTAGATACCGTACAACCCCTTGTACCTCCAACTCATGCGGGAAGTGAAATCCCTACTCTACCATCCATGCCATTTCGGCATAATGGATATATGTAGGTTTCTGGCTGATACATCTCTCCCACCTCTCTGCTTGAAGAGCAGGAGCATAGAATGGATCCAAACCCAAAGATAGGTTATGCTAAGCATTAGAAGAAGACCCTCCAGCATCCAAATTTCTCGCAAGTCCCAGATGTCGATGAGAACGGTTCATTCCAGAGGTATGTTTCACTCTCTTGGGTCTATCATTGTTTATTTTAGTAGAAAAAATGGATGGATAATTGATTAGATAGGGAAACCCAAATTGGGTTTTAGAAAGAGGGTAATTCGTGGTCACTCAATTTTAACCAACTTGATGGGTTAGAGTTTAGGAGGAGGAGAGATATAGAGATAGGGTAGCTCGAATTTGAGTTTTGAGGATGAATTTCAAGATGAATTTGGATGAGGAAGACAGAATACACAAAGTTAGGGTTTGAAGAAACTGAATCCAAAACTGAGTTTGAATCTGTTTTGTGACTCTACTTAATCGATTCACCTTAGTGTTAATCAATTAACGAGATTGAATTTTAACACAAATAATCGATTATGTTCTAAGTTAATCGATTACATATTTAAAACATTTTAGTCCACGTAATCGATTAAGAGGATTGATAATCGATTATTTTACTTAGAAAATGCATAGGTAATCGATTAGAATATAGAACAATCGATTAAATAAGTCACTAAGACAGATTTTGGCACAGTTTGGATTAGTTTAGGGTTTTCTAAGACTCTAATAGAAAGAACCCATCTTACACACTTAATACACACTAAGCTAGAGCCAAAAACACATGAAGGCATTTACAATCAAGAACACATGCATTTATTGGTGATAAGTGTGATTATTTAGGATTATCAAGGCATCTAGCATGCATTGAAACACTTAATCATAATATCGGGAAGAATATATGATAAGACAATACAAAACAGAACATGTCACGATATGTAGTTACCTCGTATGTTTTACCTCATCCTTATTAAGATACTCTAAGGTTGCCATAATTTGGATTCTTCTTTGGTCTTTCTTCAAGTTCTTGATTCTTGTCTTTCTTTTCATGTATAACACTTTAATCTTTTGAATGTGCATCCTCATGAGTACCTACAAAATATTAAGCATACCTTCCTCTCATGTTTTGCATATGGCTTATCAAATATTAAATTTTCGTAGGCCTTTTAAAAAAAAAGAATCTCGGTAATTTGCCTTAATATGAAATATGACTTATTGTACTTTATCATGATTGCAATATCCTAGATAATATTTCTACATTTAGTTATGAATCAAACATAGTTAAAAGATCTTATAATTGTTAAACAATGGAATGTTTGCATTTAAAAGCATGTAAATGAGAAACATATAGTTTTTGGCCTAAAAAGTGATTTTGGGGGATTTTCTTGAAAATGATGGCCTCACTAGGATTTCATGAAAGAAATTATTTATAACACTTAAAGTATATAACACTTGGAGTTAGAAGAGATACCTTATTACCTTTATAGCACAATACTTCCTAACTTCAAGCATTTGAGTTGACAATTTTGTTCATAAGTGCCATAGTCCTTTTCTTTGGTGATAAGTCAATGAAGCTTGATCCTCTCACCTATTTTGTGCATAGAACATATATTGTTCATGTGAAAATTTATGTTCATATGTCTTTAGGAACACCTACAAAACAAGTTTACTTGCATGTCTTGGGTACCCAAATTATCTTGGGTCCCTTGAGGTTAGTTACCTTGGGATTTTGTCCCTTAGCGATCCATATAAATTCTCCTTTTGGAACATCATGCATTCTAATATTACATGTACTAAAAATATGGCTATGCATTTCACATTAAAAACAAGTAAGGATTTAAGATAAGACATTTTCGAAACATCTACCCGTTTATTGTGAAGTGTATTATTTGCATGCATATATCGCAAATTGGATCTAATCTCAACATTTTTACATGTAGCAAGTATGTTGTTTAAGTTGTGACTACTAGTTGTGAATTTAGCAACTTTATTCTTTAAGATATTATTTTCCTTTTCCAAAAAAGTGCAATTTTCATAAGTATCACATTTAACTTAGTAGTACAATCACATGAAGAGTTAACATATTTAAGATCTCAAGTTTCATTTTTTTATCTTTTTATTATGATCCTAAGCTACTTTTGTAGGGTTTCGACTTAGTACCATTATCATTTTCTTAGGTTGCCATTGTGGGTTTTTAATATAGCACTCTTTCTTTTATTTGTCTTGTTTTCTTTGTTTTTTTCATGAACACGTTAGGGCAAGTCATTCTTCACTGTACCTAAGTATATGCTACCCTTGACACTTCCATTGAAAAAGGTCTCTTGAACATCAGTATCTCTCCGACTTTGATCGTCTTGGTATTTTGCAATTAAAATGATATCTACCTAGTGTGGATGTCGTCATTATACTCATATTATCCATGGGACCCATCATAAAATCACTTCAAAACTGCCCTAGTTTTATATGGGTTTCACTATTCCTCTGCTCTATTGCCCTTTTTATGATCTTTACTAAAAACAGTGATCATACATACTTGGAAAATATTTGGGCTTTGAGTGATAATATGGTGACCATGATGGTAAAAATATTTATAATCATATGTATAGAAGATGAGATATCATAGCTTGTATTGTCGTCTAGTTAAGGGTTCCTAAAAAATATATAAGTCTAAAAAATATGCCCACTTTTCTTATTTCTCCTCTATTTTCAATATTTTTTTGAAAAGGTATTCAATGATTTTCGATTTTTTGTGTTGGAAAGGGTGAAGACTTAAGATTAAGATTGTAATCTTCTTCAGTAGCACATGAGTAGTTCATTTTGTGATCTTTGATAGTGCACTTTATTTTGCCTTAAATTTTGCCTTAGATATTTATTTAGGATTCTGAGACAGCTTTTTGTACATTTTCTTTTACAGTTTGATCGAGGAGCATTTTATTAGGCTCATTTTGGATTCTTTATCGTTCGGGTCATATGTTTTATCAATGGTATATTCATTCCCTAATAATTCAATATCAAGAAAACCAATTGAAAATTTTCCTCCCTAGGTTATTCATAGTTGGTGGGTAATTCAAAAATCTAAAATGTTATTATCTAGTACCTAGGCTTAAATGAAGTAACTATGGATATCTTTTTATTTTTTTAAAACTATAGAGAAGCCTTGTGTCATCATAAAAAATTGTCTATGGGGTCATACCATTTGGGTCTTATATTTGTATGATCATCCTTATTATTTAAGTATATGAATAACGTATCTCGTATTAATGCATGAGTTAATTTAATTTGGTTTATTTTTGGATGAATTTGATTTTTGGAATGAAGTATAGTAAGATAATTTGCATGATGGATGCATTGATAAGTACTTGTTAAAAAGATATGAAGTGGAAAACAAATTCTTATTCGTGACGGGAAAACATCGGTACCCTATTATTTGATGACCCTGCCTTTGGGAGAGTAATAAGGGTCAAAAAACATAAATATGCTCATTATTTAATGAGCTTAGGGCCATAGGCAAAGTACCATCACATCACATATCTTGATCCTCATGGTTGGGATGGGAGTATTTGTCATTATATAATGTTAATTGCCTAAAGTCAAACCGATAGGAATCTATCAACTCTTACATCTTTTACATGAGAACCTGGTCTTTTTCGGTTGAATGCCATCCGATGCCATAGTGATACTCATAACAAGGTGCAGGGTCATATCATTTGGGTTATAGTGACTGGAAAACCTTTCCTTCCAAGAGAGTTAATGTTCTAAAGTTTCCGTGATGGGCGAAGAACTCAACATAAGTTATTGGAATGAGATGAAAGTATGTTGGTTGATAGATTCTTTTCTTTTTAATTATTTAGATATTAAGATAATTTTATCATCATTATTCACCTACCCATTTTAAGAGATTGAAGTAGCAATACTAATGTTTGCTCCGCATTTGAACTCAAAGGGATACATTTTTATTAAAAAAAACATCAATATTTAAAAGTATTCCCGTACCCATATCATGAGAGTGACGTAATATGACTAATATATGTTTCGCATCTCAATATAAAGGGATAAATATTTTTTTATTAAAAATCAATATTTATTAGTACCCCTTGTCGCTTCAAAAGGGTGAAGTAATAACATTAATTCATGCTCTGTATCTCAGCATAAAATGATAGGTTTTGTTATTAAAAATGTTTATTATTTTCCGCCTACTCGATTCAATAAAGTGAAGTCTCAATACTAATAATGTCCGCTCCATATCTCAACTTAAAGAGATAAACTTTTAGGATAAAAAATTTACTATTTATTATTACTCGCCTACCATGTATAAGAGAGTACGGTATCAGCTCCAATGTCCACTCTACATCTCAGCATAAAAAGATAGGAGATAAGATTTTAGTTGTAACTACCTTTGAAATTTTATTATATAATAAAAAGGAATTTTTGTAAAATAATAAATTAATTAAAAAATAGTATTTTTAATAAAATATTTTATTAGTTGCTTTTTTCTTTTCTATCACTTTTAGTTAAATATTTATTAATATAAATAACTGATTTATTTATTAATTTTTTAAAATAAAGTCATGTAACTATTATTATTGCTGAAAGATAGATTATTTTAATATTACAAACATCAATAACAAAACAATTTAACTACAAATGTCCTTATGACGAGGTCGGATTGGTTGGGGTGACAATCTGCTATACACAGAATGTCACGACAAAAGTGGCAATGAAGGAGTAGGAAAGGCAGCCAATGATGGTGTGCTTGAAGGTGTGATTAGGGCATGATTGTCGCCAGCCTAGAAAATGATGCAAGTGACAATCAGCTTGACTTTGAGAGGTGCACGGGGATTCGTACATAGATAGGCGATGCATGTCGCCTTTGTCTGTATTTTAGAATGACTACTGACATGTGTCTCTACGCAATTGGTGCTCTTCGGCGAATAGACAATTGAATTATTGACTACAAAATTTTGAATGTCATGAAAAAACATTGATGATTTATAAGTTAATTTGATTTTGTGATGGCTTGGAGTTGAATAGAAAAGATTGGAAACGTTAAATGACTAGTGAAGAAATGATGATCTTTGTCAATTTGTTTTTAGTTTATAATTATTTTATTAATCAACCCACCGAATAAAATTAAGATATGGTTATTTTTTAATAAATATTGTTTTGATTCACCTTTAAAATGTTCCTTTTTAATTTATATACATATTGATAAGTGCCAAAAATACCTAATTTTAATGCACTTTTAATGGAACTTATCCTTGGATAAATTGAGAAAACCAACTTAATTCAACGCTTTTATGATAAAATATGACAATCTTATATATATGCGTTGTGTATTTCTTTTGTAATATATTTTATAGGATTTTGGTGAAAAAGAGAAGAATTAATCAAACAAAAATAAAGTGCTGAAAATAGACCGAAATTGATCATCAAATGACATGCTTAAGCTTGACGTGGCAAGCTATGTGCTTAAGCATGACTCAACAAGAGTTGGCCTATGTAGAAAACATGCAGTCAACTTGAAGCTGCTCACTAAGCAGCTTAGCTTGGACAAGGTCCACGCCCAGCTGACCTGGACACTAGTTTGGCGCGGTGAAGTCCAACCTGGCACGGTTAGAACACAAGCATGGCAGAGTCAGACCACAAGTCTGGCACAAGCCAACCTCCTCAAGTAGACAACTTAGCGGAGCGCATGGACCACCCAACTTGGAACCACACACCTGACCAGATCAGCAAGCTCTAGGCCACATCACCATCAGCATGGTCAGAGCTGCTCAAGCAGGCACCTTAGCGGTGCCACATAAGCGTCTGGCGGTGTGCACCTAGCCACTTGGTCAAGTTGACTTAGCCACCAAGCAATCTTGACATCATGCATGACCTCACTCCAAGTAGCCTCCATAGGCTTTTCAGAGGTAGATCACGATAGATGAGACAATAGCTCAGAACTAGCTTGGGTGAGTCAACCTTAAGCAGGTGACTAAGGTGCTTGGCCATGACCAAACCCATGCTGAAGGGTTTGGTAAGCAGCTTGGCAGTGGAAGAGAGCAACTTGGCGATGGACAAAAACTCCTATAAATAGGAGGGCAACTCAAAGGCAAATGACATTGATTTCTCATTCTAGTTTACATTTTCACATTCCACTTCTCTCTCAAACCAAATCCTCTCTTCTTCCAACTCTTCTTCTTGTAATTTTCTTGGAGAATTTCAACTCCAAAGTAGTTTACGTAAGTGTAGTTTGTAGTTTTCTTTCTTAATTCAAGAGGAGAAAGGAGATGACCAATGACATGCAAAAACATAATTTTGTAATCTCATTTCGGTCCAGAAACCATCTCATCCTTGGATAGATGGCTCATGCTCCTACAAATTCACTTGGATTATGATGTAATTTCTTCTCTTTAATTTATCTTTTGAAATCAATGCATTCTTTTGAAATCAATGAACTAAAACGTATAACCTACACCTTAGTTCATGTGCCATATCAAGCATCTATTTTAAGCAACTTATGTTCAAGGCTAAATAAAGTTAATGGAGCCTGAAGTAGGGTGTGACAACCTACTCCGACTAGTGGCACATAACTATTGTTTAGTGTATTTCAAAAGGTTTGAAAATCATCTTATCACTCACCAACCATCGCAAGTATCAACTTGTACCTGGGCCATACAAGGAGGTCACAGCATTGAAGACAGAAATCAATGCATCATATATGAACATTTACTACAAGGAGAAAAGCATTCACAAGCTCGGGCCGAACTTGAGAAAAATTTTGGCAATTTGGGCCAAGTACAAACTACTCATGGGAGGACAATGACTTCCAAGATAGAAGTCATCATACAAGAGCAACAAATGCAAAACCTACAACAAAAGGCATGTTATTGAGGCATCAAATGGATCTACAAGAGATTACATAACATCTTTGGAAAAATATTCAACTTTAAAGGAAGATCCTATGAGGAGTTTGTGGACAAAACTAAGTGGCCCGAAGGAAGATCACAAGATCCATGCGAGGAGGAGGATGAAGATTGAGAATGCTCTTTCTGGTTTTCTCTTTTTCCTTACATGCATTTTTAAGTTCATTTTCCTAATTTTATTGTGAATTTCTAGTACTATTGCTACTATGTTTCTACTATGTTCTAAGTTGCTACAATATTTTAAAATTATGTTAAGTTGTTGATTAATTAAATTTATGTTTAAATATTATGTTATTCTTTAGAAAAATTTCATATGCATGAAACATCTCCTTTAAACCAATTTTTTCATTGGCTTGAGGACAAGCCATCATTTAAAGAGGGGGAACATGGTTTAATGCATATGAATTTTTTTAAAAGAAAGTTGATAGTATATATAAGATTGTATAGTTATTTAAAAAGTAATTTGATTGTCTTTAAAAACTCAAAAAACATTTCAAAAACCGAATTCAAAAATGGCTAAATGAAATAATTGTGGCATGATTACATGATTTAAAAATGCAAAGCATATCTTGACTTAAGTTTTTATTGAGCAAAATAAGATATATGCTAAACTTTTTTGTGAAAAGAAAATCGCATAATGTTATAACTTGAAAATGTTTTGCAAATGAAAGTTAAAATTGTGTAACATGATCTTTGCAAACATTTTTTAAATCAAGAAGTGTAAATCCTAGCCAAGTGAGGGAGTGAACCAAACACGTGAGGATTAAAGTTAAATCACCATTTGATTTGTCTAATTAAAATTGTTTGAGTCTTTAAATCTCTTAATTACATAAGATTGATAGGAAGTGATCAAGACATGTCATTTCTTTAGTTGAACCAAATGGTCAAAAGTGTAACAAAAACTTAGGATTATCCTTTGATAAGCCCCTTTGAGCCAAACAAAATAATTTTTTTTTCAAAATATCCCATGAAACCAAATTTGTAAACAAATGTTCTAAAGAGAGCATTAAAATTTTGAAGGATGTTTGAAGGAATTAGGTTGGGGGGAAAATTGGTGGACTTTGCTTCCTAAAAAGAAAAAAAAAATTTCAATCACTTTACAAAAACAACAAAAAAGTTGTGAAAGAAAGTGAAAAACAAAAGGATATTGGGAAATACAAAGAAAAGCCAAAAAGAAGCCAAGGTTCAAAAGCTAACAGGTTCGAAAAAGATAATTATTGAAAAAATTAGAGTAAAAATATTTCATTGAGAAAAAATTTCAAAAAAATGCACTCTTTTGACTTTAACTTAACCTCATTATCTACAAATACCATGATTGTCTAAACCAAGCCTCATTACAACCGAAAACAAGACCTTAGTGATCCTTAATTGATTATGCAATTTAAGAGAATAGGTGAGATAAAGAACCAGTTCAAATTACTAAAATCAAATGGTTGAAAAATTGAGTGAAACACTTAACCCTTTGAAGTTCCAATTTTGAACTTGTGTGCAAAAACACTCTTTGATTGAAAAATATTTTCTTAGGTAAATTGTTGCACATTTTTTATGAACAAAAGCATAAAATTCATGTTTGAAACATTATGTGTTAAAAATTCACAAATCATGAAAAATGTCATTGAAAACAAATTTTTTTATCATGCTTAATCAAATTTGAAATCATGTAAATATCTTAAAAAAATTAGTCAAGTCTTGAATTCGGATAAGCTTTAACTCTTGTTTGAGGACAAACAAAGTCTTAAGTTGGGGGGATTTGATAAGTGCCAAAAATACCTAATTTTTATACACTTTTCTTGACACTTATCCTTGGATAAATTGAGAAAACCAACTTAATTCAACACTTTTATGATAAAATATCACAATCTTGTATATATGTTTTGTGTATTTTATTTGTAATATATTTTTGTAGCATTTTGGTGGAAAAGGGAAAAATTATTCAAACACAAATAAAATGCTCAAAATAGGCTGAAAATGATCATCAAATGACATGCTTAAGCTTGACGTGGCAAGCTATGTGCTTAAGCATGACTCAACAAGACTTGGCCTATGTGGAAAATATGCAGTCAACTTGAAGCTGCTCAAGCACACAGTTGAGCGGTGCCACATAAGCGCCTGCCAGTGTGCACCCAACAACTTGGTCAAGTTGACTTTGCCACCTAGCAACCTTGATATCATGCATGAGCTCACTCCAAGTAGCCTCCATAGGCTTTCCAGAGGTAGCTCCCAATAGCTGGACCAGTAGATCCCAAATAGCTTGGGTGAGTCAGCCTCAAGCATGTGACTAAGCTGTTTGGCCATGACCAAACCAACGCTACAAGGTTTGGTCAGCATCTTGGCGCTGGAAGAGAGCAGCTTGGCGGTGGACAGAAACTCCTATAAATAGGAGGGCACCTCAAAGGCAAATGACATTCATTTCTCATTCTAATTCACATTCTCACATTTCACTTCTCTCTCAAACTGAATCCTCTCTTCTTCCACATCTTCTTGTAATTTTCTTGGAGAATTTCCACTCCAAAGTAGTTTAGGTAAGTGTAGTTTGTAGTTTTCTTTCTTAATTCAAGAGGAGAAAGGAAATGGAAAATCCTTGGATAATGGCTCATGTTCCTACAAATTGACTTGGATTATGGTGTAATTTCTTCTATTTAATTTATCTTTTGAAATAAATAGATTCAAGTTATTACTTTTTGGTTAAGTTTTGATTCTTTATGAAGTTCTTAATGCGGTTTTAGCTTGATCACCTAAAACTTGATTTAAAGGTCCAAAATGCTTCTTCTTAAAGTGTTGACAAGTGAACTAAAATTATAACCTACACATTAGTTCACGTGCCACATCAAGCATATATTTTAAGCAACTTATGTTCAATGCTAAATAAAGTTAATGGAGCATGAAGTAGGGTGTGACAACCTACTCCGACGAGTGGCACTTAACTATTGTTTAGTGTATTTCATAAGGTTTGAAAATCATCTTATCACTCTAGGACACTAGATGAAGGATTTAGAAATGATGTGTGGAATTAACCGAAAGTATAACACATAACTTGTAATGTTTTCAAAAATCAAGTAGAGAAATAATTTCATATTTACAATCAATTTTCTCCTCAAGAATTTGTTTATAATAGTTGTTTTATGATTATGTTTACTTGTTAATATTTCATAAACAAAACCAAATCACAAAATTTTTTAAACTTTATTAGTAATATAACATGTTTATAATAATATTCTATTAGGCAATTACACTACAAAAAAAATATCCTGTTAGCCACGGTTATAACCGTGGCTATTGTACCATAAAACCGTGGCAAAATACAGCAGCCACGGTTTCCACTACCCTAGCAATTACTGGCGTTGCAAAAATTTAGCCACAGTCATTTTATGATATAGCTACGTTTGGAGAAAGTGTGGTAACATTTCTTTAACCACGGTTTCAACCGTGGCTAATGTGAACCATACCTGTGGCTAATTAATACCTTTATTTTGACCACAATTTAACCGTGGCTAATTATTTATTCAGTTATTTTCACAAATATTCCTCTCCTAATCCTCTCTAACAATCATTATATTCCATAAGCATTAATACTAACAAATTGGACCCAATATCTCAAATTATCATCACCTTCATCTTAAAATAATTCACAAATAGATAAGCATTAATAAATTCACATAATATGTATCATTCAAACCAATTGTTGAAACATTCCAAATTTGGTTCAAAAGAGCATTAATATTTCTATAGTAAAAATTTCACGCATAATCACAAGAGCAAGGCCAGCAAGAATATCAACGAAACTGTGTATGCTACAAAAAGACCTAATATTTTTTATTGCCTTCTAACTTTCTATTCAATAGGCCAATAATAGGAAGTTGCTAAGAATGTAAAATAAATAAAAGATATACCTACGCTAATGAGGGCCACGAAGAAGCAAACAAGGTATACTCCAAGATAATAACATAGGAACCTTGAATTTGAGTATGAGTAAGCACATAAGGCAAAAGGTAGCTGATAAACATCAATTCCAAGAAGAAACATCCATCAACAACAAAAGCAAAGGTTTCATCTTTCTCAATGGACATATTCTTGCTTTGACAAACTATATCCTTCTAATCATGTTAAACTGATGATAAAAGTTAGATAAACATATCATTTCAATTACATTGCCAAGTTTTTACTTATTTCATAATTATTTTATCCTAAGTTTTTAATGTGTTGTTGTATCAGTCAATTACAGATAACTTATCTATAGTAAAGGTGTGATGCCAACTTATTATCAATAATGCTTCATCAGTTCGATATAAGAAATTCAATAAAAGCAATAAGCTAGGTGTTGGTAAAGTGATAATCTTTATCAGCATAAGCAATGGGTGTTGAGTACATGCCAAATATAACTTTTATTATAGAAAAGTGCACATGTAATAGACACATTATATATTACCTTACCAGATTCAAGCAATATAGTTCCATATTCACCAACAACTCCAAGCAATATAATCTTAAGATGTCTTATAGATAAACTATTATAAAGTTTAATAGAGGCATGTATCTTTAGTTTTCTTACAGCTTTCTAAGTTTTTCGAGATTGTTGAAGTTTGAAGGCATTCCCCCAATTAATCCACTCCTATCAAAGTGTCTGTGTCTGTGGTCAAGAGAAAATATTCAATACAAAGAAAGTCAAATAAATTCATAGATAGAAATCAACTTTTCTGTTGATGTCCTAATTCTGCAAGCAATAGATAATTTTCTTTCATTTTTTGTAACAATTTTTTCATTCATACATCAAACGCTATCTAAAGCATAACTTATCAAATAGTATGACCATAACTACTGCTACAAAAACTAGGAATGGAAATCATCTTGAACATATTTCCTTTGTCTCCTAATTACGAAAGAGTTATCCAAAGTTGGAAATAACAACTGATCAATGTTCAAACATTAGTTATAGTGAATCAGCTATCATAAAATACATTAAAAAAGTTTGAGGCGACTTATAATAATAGCAAATTAAAGCATTTTCCCATTAGGTATGGTAGGCTACATGAATCAATCATGCATATAACCAACTCATCTAAGGAAACTAACACATAATTATTCAAATAACTCAATCATAAATATGCTACAAAAACTAGGTAGAAAAATCATGTTGAAACAATGTCCATCTTCCTATATACATAGAGCTATCCAAAGTTGCAAATTATAATTAATCCATAATCAAGCGATGTTCACAGTATAGAGTAATTGTGATTGATGTTATGTTATTGTGAGAGTGAAAGCTAAAAACAAACATAAAACTCTATAATTTATATATATCATCATATACTTTGAACATCACTTAATTAAAATGGTTTTAAATTGTGGAATGCATTTACAGATACATACCGTTGAGGCATCAATGGTAGAAAATGATGTGGTTCCAATTTGATGATGGTGATCTTAACCATTCAGCCTCATTCCTAAATATGATTCAACAACGACGGCACCTGAACGAATGAAATATACTACCCTCACCTCCAACGCCACAACCACAAAAAACAACACCACTTCCCCATTCACCATGGGAATACTCTGCACCTGATTCTCATTCTTCGTCACCCACCACGACATGCTACACATTGAAGAATAAAGCTGAAACAAGAACAACACAAAGAACAAAAGAACCAAGTTAAAAATGACGCGGTGGGGGACAAACCGACAGCATAATGTGACGTGAGGTGAAAGATCAGAGTAACTAAGAGCAAAATCCAACTATCAAGTGGTACGACGATGAAGGTTTCATGAGGAATCTCGCCACCATGTTTACGAGCTTCGTGCTTTGGTTTGAATGACGAAACCCTAGGAATGGTGAAGATCCAATAGAAGAGGCAATTGAAGGCTATAAGTACTTGAAGTTGTTGAAGTAAATGGAGTTATTGAAGGATTTATACCCAAATTGCAAAATGGCTATTTGTGCAGTTTTTTCCTAGAAAGAAAAGTAAAAAAAGGAATGGAGAAGGAGAGAGAGCTCTATTGGACCGTAGATGTTAGAGTAGCAAGTGGATGGGTTTCACCAATAATTTAGTGTGGCCCATTAACCGTAGCTAGTAAGATCTTTCCTTGTAGTGTTACTTGTGGTTCGACATAACCCTATACTATACTTCAATTGAATCGTGAAAGAGATGCAAATGTAAAATAGTAAAGTGTTAACTTAGATATTTTATTTGTTGATAAACAAAGAAACCTTGAATCAAAGTGCAGTTTAATTCATAAGTTGTATCTTTGTGAAAAGGAAAAATATACAGATATAATGACTAATCTAACTATTAACTTTTACTTTCAGTAATTTACATTTCTGTAACTAACATTTATTTTCTATCATTTAATTTTTGCAACTAACTATTTACTGCTTTATTTATTATTTATATCAACCCTTCGGAAGAAGTGGTATAGTTAACTCCTAACTTTATTCTTTTGTCATTTTATTATTTTTGATATCAACCTTTCATAAGAAATGGTATGGCTAATTTAATAAAATGAGACCGACCTTTATGGTATAGTTAAAAGGAACCTGAAATAAATAAATAAAGTCACTAACTAATTAAATTGCACTCATTATCACTTGTATTAATTTGCTAAATTCATACCATTATGACAGCGTTGGAATTTATTCTAACAAAGTCGAGATGGTATGAAATTATTATTAATTCAATAAAGCCAAATTTTTTATTTAATGGAATATTCTTGAAATCATTATACCGGCATTTAAATTTATACCATCAAAGCCGAGATGATAAACAAAGAATCGATCTGTCATTATATAAAATAATAAAAAACTTGATGCCTCAAAATAAAGCAAATATCAAAAAAACTCTTTCAACAAATATCACGCAGGAATATTGTAATTTATTCACTATCTATATTATATTTTGGGAATAACTAGTTTTTTCTTACATTTATTAACGTCTTATTTGTTATTACTTTACAATACCGTTGCATACTTGCATTCTTCAAGCACCAGTCTAATTTATTGACTGTAAATTCTTATTTGTTACAAGTTTAATTTATTAACGTCTTTTCTGTTACAAATTTAATTTGTCAACGTCTTATTTCTTATCACTTTAATTTATTGACAACACTGGTGAGTATGTACCTATATACAAATATTGTTGTCTATTAGCTAGGTATTATCACTATTATCACGCACCAGTCTAAATAATCAAAAGAAAAAAGCATGACACATTTCAATGTTGCTATGGGAAAGAGAACATTTTTATCTGCCCTCTTCATACTAATCATAGTACAACCAGGTTTATTATTTTAATTTACCCCTTAATATTGTTCGATATTAAAGTGCATTCTCTAAAATGTCACTTTTTCATTTTATAAACACTAGTGGAAGTGCCTAAAGAGTGTTATTTCATAATTTTATGATGTCAAATATTTAATATTTTATTTTAGAGAATTATTATATCTTTTTTGTATGGAGTATACTTTATACTTTAATATGTTGGTGGTAACTACATTACATATGTCACCATGTTTTGCATTTATATATAGATATAGAAATAGTTATATATATATATATATATAAATATATGTAGTCAATTTTTTTACTGTTTTCTTACATTTATTCAAGACTTATTTGTTGTTACTTTAATATATTGACAATACCCTTGCATTCTGTGTCAAATTTCTTCTATGTCATGTTAAAAATATGATATTCCATGAACTTCTATTGAATTCTAATTAAATAATAAATGTTAATGATTTTCATGAATTTCGGACAAGTGTTGCAAAGACTAGGTGAACCATAGTTGTATAAATGCTTCTTGCAATAACAAGTGCGTAAAGAAAACTTCTGTAAAAATGGAGTATGTAAAATCAGAGGTTGTCATAAAGTTTGTCATTGTACATGTTAGAATAGTAGTGTCATGTTGTAAAACAATCTTATTCAAACTATGAAATAATAATGTTTTATCTCCTAAAAGAAAAGAATTTAACAATAAAGCAATTTATCCTCTATTATTAATTTCATTTTAATTTAAATAATTCATTTAATAAAAATAAATAAATTAATACGGGAATTTAATAGTAAGGTTACAATTCGTGCCATATTTTAATTTTTTCTTCGAGTCAAGAGATAATTGTGGTCATTAACATTGTCTATACTATTCCCTAAGAGCAGGGACATATCATTAGTGGGGCAGGTGGGGGCAACTGCCCCCTGAATTTTTTTAAAAACTTCTTAAAAATATTTTTTTACCTTTTTACCTATGGAAATATATTTGTTGTATTCGCAAAGTGTGTCGTTCTAGGTATCACTTGTTGTAATTGTTAAAAAATATATTTAATTATTAAACTTTTAAATTATAAAAAGTGTCATATTGAGTGACACATGTTTTTAAAATAGCATATATTCTTACTTTATCTACATCCAAATGTTGTCTTTATGTAGATATTCATTGGAGCTTACATAGTTTTAATTTATAATTTCACAAATAAATGTACTGCAATTTGTTTATCTTTATAAAAATTATATATAATGAATCAAGTTCTCTTACAGTTATAGATGTTGATATTGATTTAAGTTCTTTAATTATATATGATTGTATGTATCGATAATATATACCTTAAGAATGCTTATAAGACATTTAATATTGATAATATATGTATTTTTGTCCAAAATTATATCATATGAATGGCAATGAGCAACAAAAAATTAGTTTGAGATATCAGTTTTAACATTTTGTTCTTGGTGTTGTTAGTCATTTAAGTTTGAAATTTTTTCAATCATATGTCGTTAGCCAGATTTTGTTTTATTAAGTTATTCATCTTATCTTAGCTATTTTAGTTCAAGTACTATATTATTTTTAGCAATAAAGAAAATCAAACTGAATTACGTATAATATATAAGATGAATTTCTTCCAGACAATATAGTGATTTATATTGAAAAAGAAATAGGTAAAAATTTACTTATGATTCAATCATGTTTGCTTTTTTATATTTTTTGTTACTCAATCAATTTTTGTTATAAATTTTAATTAAATATTATTGCCCCTCCTAAAATTTAGATCAAGATCCACCATTGTCAAAGAGGGAAGTCAATTCACCATGAATGTAATCTCTCTTATAATAATTCTCTATCGACAATTAATTAGTTTTCAACTCAAAACTATGTAATCTTGATTTCTTATTCTACATAGGGATATCGAGACATATGACAGGTGACAGATCAAACTTCCTGGATCTTTCACTTAAAGGGAAAGGATACGTCACGTACGGAGACAACAACAAGGGAAAGATTCTTGGCACCGGAACAGTTGGAAATTCATCTCAGACTCTTATTGAAAATGTTCTCTATGTTGAAGGATTAGAACATAATCTCATGAGCATAAGCCAACTCTGTGACAAAGGTAACCGTGTGTCTTTCGATTCTGAGTGTTGTATTATTCGTGACATTTTATCTAATAATGTTAAATTTGTTGGTCATCGTATAAATAATATTTACATGGTTAATTTGGATGATGTCACTACTTTGTTTTCAAAATGTTTTATTTAAAACCAAAGAGATTTGTGACACTTGTCAAAAGTGCAAACAAATAAAAAACTCTTTTAAAAAAGAAAAATGTGATCTCCACTTCAAGGCCTTTGGAGTTACTCCATATGGACTTGTTTGGGCCATCACAAATCATTAGTTTTGGAGGTAGCTATTATGCCTTAGTTATTGTTGATGATTTCTCCCGATTTACATGGACATTATTTCTATCTGCAAAAAGCGATGCGTTCAAATCTTTTAAAAATCTTGCCAAGCAAATCCAAAACCAACTTAACCTGAAAATAGTATATATACGTAGTGATCACGGGGGAGAATTTGAGAACTTCCAGTTTGATAAATTTTGTGATAAGCATGGTATTTTACATCAATTCTCTACTCCTCGCACTCCACAACAAAATGGAGTTGTTGAGAGGAAGAATCGTGTTCTACAAGAATTAGCCAGAACCATGCTTAATGAAAGTAATATCCCCAAATATTTCTGGGCAGATGTAGTCCATACTGCATGCTATGTCATAAATCGAGTACTTCTAAGGCCTAATATAAATAAAAATCCTTATGAACTTTAGAAAGGCCGTAAATCAAACATATCCCATCTTTACGCTTTCGGATGCAAATGTTTTATCTTAAATAATGGAAAGCGGGCTTTAGGAAAATTTGATTCAAAAGCCGATGAATGAATATTTTTGGGGTACTCGATGTATAACAAAGCCTTTAGGGTGTTTAATAAATATTCAATGCAATTAGAAGAGTCTATCCATGTTCAATTTGACGAATCTTCTTCAAAAGAGAAGAGAAAGGTCGTGTCTGATGATGTTACAGGTGCTTTAGAGGAAGCATAC
>NC_032009.1:10136099-10137840 GCF_001865875.1 Lupinus angustifolius | reverse complement strand
TAGAACCAAGCATATAGAAATTAGACATCATTTCTTACGTGATCATGTTCAAAAAGGTGACTGTGTTCTTGAATTTGTTGAAACCTCTAAACAGTTAGCAGATATTTTCACCAAGCCCCTTCCACGGGATACTTTCTATGTTCTAAGGAGAGAACTTGGAATTCTTGATGAACAATATCTTGATTAAAACTGTCTAGATGTTTAGTTTATGTCTTGCTTCTACATGTTTATTAGTCTCTTGATTTAATGAAATGTCTTAAAATGCAAAATGACATCTCATAATAATTTCTTTTTTTTTTGTAATTACATATGTTTAGATTAATCTTTTAGAATGCATGCATAAGTCCCAATAAGTTGAAACCGTTCTGCTTGATCTAAAAATTACCGTGTTTAATCGATTAAAACATCAAAATTAATCGATTACCTGGGCATCAGTTTTGAAAATTAATTTTTCTTATGATTTTAATCGATTAACCAGGACCGTTAATCGATTAAAACCAGCAGTATAAGTGCAGAAAACACTTCGGTTTCACATTTTTTTTTTCCTTTTTCTCTATTTCCTCTTGAGTCTCTGTAACCGTGATACAACTTTATGGATTCAGTTGTTGTTATTGTTTCGAGACTTATTTGTTCTTTTTCTGACTTGGTTTGACATTTTCTAGTTTGTTTAGTTGCTGGATATTTTTACTCTCTATGTTATGTTTTTTTAATTTTGCTTATTTTGCTTTTAATTATGTCAAAATAGCTTATTTGGTTATTTGGATGGTTCTTGATCATATGAGATTTTCTGGTGCATAAATTAAGCTGGTTATTGCACTACATTGCTTATTCTACTTATTGTTATTTGATATGGTAAAACTTGTATGTCGTTCACGTTACCTATTAGTTATTTTATTGTATAAACAAGAGCATTTTGTTCAAGCCACCGATTATAAGACAGGTTAATAGTTAAATCCCAAATTAATTTATTAACTTCGATTTATGTTTAACTACATATCTCTGACTACTTTTGACCTGTGTTATCTTTTTGATAATGTCAAAAGGGGGAGAAAGGTTGTTTTGTTGTTGTTTGATTGTGCAGGTTGATCTTAATTTTGCTTTCGAAATATTCGCGCTTCATACTATCAATCAGTGTCAATACATTCTTCAAGCTAATTCATCAAACAAGTGGAGCACTTTGGAAGTGCGCATGTCAAGAGGAGCACTTTGGAAAGCTTGCCCACTATGTGTTTTGATGAGGACAAATTGAGTTTCATAAGAGCTTGAAGATCATCAAAAAATCAACGTGCTTAAGCCTCAAGGTTGGTATTAGACTTAGACTAGTAATTAGTTTAGGTTGAGTCTAAGGCTTAGGTAAACTCAATACATGTCTCATATACATAATACATTAAATCATTTTATTTTGAGATATGACATTCATAATATGTTCATGCATAATATATATACATGTTATCTGTGCATCCTAGGCATAAATTTAGTGTTGAACATGTATAAGTTAAGTGCATAACGTATTTGAGTATTGCAATTTAAAAATACACATCAGTTAATCGATTAAGGAGAGTTTTAATCGATTAACGTAAGTTTTTGAAAAGCAGTTGGAACATAGAACTTGGAAAACCGAATCAGTTACAATTGTGTATCTCGTTAATCGATTGACCAAGAATTTAATCGATTAACTGGGCTGCATAATGGTTTCTTTATAAGCTGCGTTTACAGACTTTTAGCTCATTCTTGCATGTTA
>NC_032009.1:10111827-10135999 GCF_001865875.1 Lupinus angustifolius | reverse complement strand
AAGGGATAAGGTTCTTTAGTTTTCAAGAAAGTGTCTAAGTGTTGTAATTGAAAGAATTGTTTGTAAAACGTTATTTCGATTATAGTGAAGAAAAATCTCCCAGATCAGACGGGAGGCCTGGATGTAGTTTGCAAGTGGACCCGCAACCGAACCAGGATAAAATCCTTGTTGCACGCTTTTCTTTCCCTACTCTCTTTATTGCTTTAATCGATTACTTTGTATAGTTGTATTAGCTGTAATAATTTGTTTCTATACTGTACTGTTGTAACTCTGATATATCTGTTAGCTTTGTATATTTGCTTCGATCTCAGTTGCTTGTCGTACAAGAAACTGAAACTATTTGTGCGATCTGAGCTGTTTTAATCGATTAAAAAGCTGTAGTTAATCGATTATTCTTTCTGTGTTAATCGATTAAACTGGGGGTTTTTCAGCATTATAATTTGTTTGCGAAAAGCGGATACTTTGACCGCTACACCTATTCAACCCCCCCTCCTTCTAGGTGTATTTTAGCCACTGATACCTAACACTTTAATTATATACGATTGTATGTATCGATAATATATACCTTAAGGATACTTATAAGACATTTAATATTGATAATATATGTATTTTTGTCCAAAAATTATATCATATGAATTGCAATGAGCAACAAAAGATTAGTTTGAGATATCATTTTTAACATTTTGTTCTTAGTGTCGTTAGTCATTTAAGTTTGAAATTTTTTCAATCATATGTCGTTAGCCCTATTTTTGTTTTATTAAGTTATTCATCTTATATTAGCTATTGTAGTTCAAGTACTATATTATTTTTAGCAATAAAGTAAATCAAACTGAATTACGTATAATATATAAGATGAATTTCTTTCGGACAATATAGTGATTTATATTGAAAAAGAAATAGGTAAAAATTTACTTATGATTCAATCATGTTTGCTTCTTTATATTTTTTATTACTCAATTAATTTTTGTTATAAATTTTAATTAAATATTATTGCCCCTCCTAAAATTTAGATCAAAATCTGCCATTGTCAAAGAGGGAAGTCAATTCACCATGAATGTAATTTCTCTTGTAATTAATTTTCTATCGACAATTAATTAGTTTTCAACTCAAAACTATGTAATCTTGATTTCTTATTCTACATAGGGATATGTAGGAGCAACACAAAACTTAATTTCCTAATATCATATTTTCCATCTAAGGATAAAATAAGTTTTCTATGTTTTCAATGCAAAAAAAAACATAGTAATAACTCCAAGCACTGTCTTATATGATTAATTCTCAAAGATTGAATTTAAACACAAATATAAATATAATTGTCTCTTAGCTTGTTATCATCAAGCACTAATCTTAAAAAATCAAACGAAAAAAACATGGCACATTTTGATGTTGTAATGGGTACGAGAATATTTCTATGTTTCTTCTTAATCTTACTAACCATACGACAACCATGTTTCACTCCATTTTTATCCTACTTATTTCCATTTTTCTCTCAATTTGTTTGATATTGAGGTGCATTGATTAAAAAATATATTCTATCATAAAAGGAGAACTCCTTTTTATAAAGTTATGAAATGAAAAATGTGCAACGTTTTAATAAAATAATTAAAAACATTATAATAACAAAATTTATAGAAAAATGACTGTTTTTTAATTTTCACAATTGTTAGCATACAAGGATGGGAAGTTATACTTGTGAGGTTTTACTAAGATAGATATTGTAAAATTTGACTAACTAAATATTTTTTTAGGAATAAGTAGTCCATGGCAAAAGGTAAAATATTTATTAAATGAAGAAAATAGTTACAGAAGTTTCAAAAGAAGAAAATGAGAAACAAAAAGGTAATAAGTCATTACAAAATAATATTGAGACAAGAAATGAGATTAGAAACCCAATGTGAGAAAGTAATTAAATCTTTGCCATCTGCTCATTGATCTGAAACCAAGAGTTAACCCGAGCAGGATCGATAATTGTTTGGAGAGAGGATTGGACAAATTGAAGATAAAATCATTTCTAGAAAGCCAAATAACCCAAATAGTAACTAACCAAATGATATTCCAATTACTCAAATAACGCTTGTGTCATATCATGCTCGTGTGAGTAATAATGTTTTGAGTGGGTTGGAGAGGAAGAGCGATGCTGATGTTCAACTAATTATAAAGAAGTTGCCTAACAGAGTAGGTGAGGTTGCATGAAGATAGAAAATGTTGAGTAGTTTATGCATGCTCGTTGCATAAGGGACATAAGAGACCCCCTCCATGTTCTAGAGAGACTCCCCTCTTGAGAAGAGCATCCATAGATGGAATGCTATCCTGAAAGAGTCTCCATGCAAAGGTTTTGACTTTTAAAGTAGCTTTGGACTTCTAAAGCATATGAAGGTGGTTGATATTGTGAGAAATTGACTGATGATGATGCTTAAAGAGAAGTTCATAAGCTGATATGGCCGAGTATTGGTTAGATTTGTTATGGCGCCATTCCCAAGAATCAAGAACAGTTTCCCAAATCACAATATTTTGAATTACCTGGAAAAAAGAGTCAGTTAGTTCAAGTTCCCAAATAAAAAGTTGACGTCTCCAAGAAAGATTCCATAACCAATTTTCGTCTGACCAACTACCTAAGTTTCTAATATGGGCATTCTGATGTAGACTTAGAGAATAAAGCCTTCTAAACCTAGAAACCAAAGTTACTAGAACCCACCCAGTTATCATGGTAGAACTTATTCTTAGTCCGATGACCAACACAACGATTAATACCATGCCAAAACCTATTATTGTTATCTATATCCCTATGATGAAGGTTACTATATCCCTGGCTCAAGGAGATTTGTTAATAGGGGAAGACCGTGACCCAATCTGTGTAGGATGAGCAAAATCTTGACCATAATCAGAACACAAAATTTTGCACCAAAGACTATCTCTCTTAGTAATGAGACGCCAATTCCATTTTCCAAGAAGAGAAATATTGAAGAGATGGATATCCTTAACAACTAACCCATCCTTAGACTTAGGTGTGCACACCTTATCCCATTTAATCGAAGGATTCTTCCTATGACTCTCAGTCCCTCCACAAAGAAAATCCCTCAGATTCTTTTGAATCCAACGGACAACGAGTATATGGGCTTTGTAAAATGAAAAACATTAATTTCAAATCATTAACTATTGGTTGCGCGTGATTAGTGTTGTGTTCAACTAGAATATAAGAAATCACGTAATGCAACAACCTATTCTCCATAGTTAACGAACCAACTTTAGTAAGCTCACCTTGGACGAAGTAATGTGGTCCTCTTAGGCATGACTTATACATTTTCGTGGAGTGGTACCCATTCCATTTCTCATTATTATAGTCACCAACAGGTCCACCATCACACGCCAAGTCTCCAACAACCATAAACAACTCATCATTCATCATAATCAACCTCCTTTATACCATGCTTCGATAACCACCATCCTTATATTGAACGTTCACATAAAACTCCCGAACCATGGATGGGTATATGCTACCATTTAGCTCCAGATATTAAACAACCCATTGTATGTCCAACTCATGCGGGAAGTGAAATCCATGCTCCACCATCCATGCCATGTCGGTATAATGGATATATGTAGGTTTCCAACTAATAAATCTCTCAAACCTCTCAACTTGAAAAGCAAGAGCATAGAATGGATCCTAACCCGAAGATGGATTATGCCAAGCATTAGAAAAAGACCCTCAAACATCCAAATTTATCGCTTGTCCTGGATGATTATGAGAACGGTTCATTCCAGAGGTATATTTCACTCTTTTGGGTCTACCGTTGTTAATCGTAGCATAAAAAGTGGATGGATAATCGATTAGATAGGGAAAACCAAATTGGGCTTTAGAAAGGGGGGTAATCCGTGGTCACTCAATTTTAACCAAATTGATGGTTTAGAGTTTAAGAGGAGGAAAGATATAGAGACATGGTAGCTCGAATTTGAGTTTTGAGGATGAATTTCAAGATGAATTTGGATGAGGAAGACATAATACACGAGGTTAGGGTTTGAAGAAACTGAATCCAAAACTGTGTTTGAATCTATTTTGTGATAGTACTTAATCGATTAACCTCTATGTTAATCAATTAACGAGATTGAATTTTAACACAGATAATCAATTATGTTCTAAGTTAATCGATTATATATTTAGAACATTTTAGTCCATGTAATCGATTAAGAGGACTGATAATCGATTATTTTACTTAGAAAATGCCCATGTAATTGATTAGAACATAGAACAGTCGGTTAAATAAGTCAACAAGACAGAGTTTGGCACAGTTTGAATTAGTTTAGGGATTTTCTAAGACTCCAATAGAAATAATCCATCTTAAACACTTAATATACACTAGACTAGAGCCAAAAAACACATGAAGGCACTTACAATCAAGAACACATGCCTTTATTGGTGATAAGTGCGATTATTTAGGATGATCAAGGCATCTAGCATGCATTCGAGCACTTAAGCATAATATCATGAAGAACATATGATAAGACAATACAAAACAGAGCATGTCTCGATATGTAGTTACCTCGTATGTTTTACCTCATCCTTATCAAGATATTAGAAGGTTGCCATAATTTGAATTATTTTTTGACCTTTCTTCAAGTTCTTGATTCTTGTCTTCTTTTCATGTATAACACTTTAATCTTTTGAATATGCATCCTCATGAGTACCTACAAAACATTAAGCATACCCTTCCTCTCCCCTTTTGGATATGGCTTATCAAATATTAAATTTTCATAGGCCTTTTTAAAAAAAATAGAATCTTGCTCATTTGCCTTAATATGAAATATGATTTATTGTAATTTACCATGATTGGAATATCCTAGATAGTATTTCTACATTTACTTATGAATCAAACATGGTTAAAAGATCTTATAAGTGTTAAACAATGGAATGTTTGCATTTAAAAGCATGTAAATGAGAAACATATAGTTTTTGGCCTAAAAAGTGATTTTGGGGGATTTTCTTGAAAATGATGGCCTCACTAGGATTTCATGAAAGAATTTATTTATAACACTTGGAGTTAGAAGAGATACCTTATTACCTTTATAGCACAATACTTCCTAACTTCAAGCATTTGAGTTTACAATTTTGTTCATAAGTGTCATAGTCCTTTTCTTTGGTGATAAGTCAATGAAGCTTGATCTTCTCACCTATTATGTGCCTAGAACATATGTTATCCATGTGCAATTTGATGTTCATATGTTTTTAGACACACCTACAAAACAAGTTTACTTGCATGTCTTGGGTACCCAAATTATCTTGTGTCCCTTGAGGTTAGTTACCTTGGGATTTTGTCCCTTAGCGATCCACATAAATTCTCTATTTGGAACATCATCCATTTTAATATTTCATGTACTCAAAATACGGCCATGCATTTTAATATTACATGTACTCAAAATACGGCCATGCATTCCATATTAAAAGAAAGTAGGGGATTTAAGATAAGAAATTTGCGAAACATCTATCCGTTTCTTGTGAAATGTATTATTTGCATGCATATATCCCAAATTGGATCTAAACCCAACATTTTTACATGTAGCAAGTAAGTTGTTTAAGTTGTGACTACTAGTTGTGAATTTAGCCACTTTATTCTTTAAGATATTATTTTCCTTTTCCAAGAAAGTGAAATTTTCACAAGTAAGTATCACATTTAACTTAGTAATACAATCACATGAAGACTTAGCATATTTAAGATCTAAGGTTTCACTTTCAAGTTTAAGCTCAACATTAAAACTTTGAATTTTACAAATTTTCTTTTCATGTTGTAAAATCAACCTTTTTCTATCCTCATACTTTTTAGATAACTTTTTAAGTTTTTCATGCATTTCAACATAAGCATCATCAAGTATATCACACGTGGGGAAATTATCAGAATTTGATCTTGAATCGAAAGAACTTACCTCACTAGACTCATCTTGCTCACTTTCTTTGCAAGAATTCAGCTTTTTAGCCATAAGACATATCTTCTTTGATTCTTCATCTTATGAGGTGCTTGTTGAAGTAGTATCATCTTCGGTTTCATCCCAAACGATGTATGTCATCTTAGCCTTGATCTCCCAGGAGTCTTTCTTGTTGTCATGCTCAGTCTTCTTGAAAGAAGTAGGACAAGTGTACCTCATGTTACATACTTTTCCACACTTATGGCAAGTTGCTTTGTCTTTGGGGTACTTGCTCATTTTGATTAAATCTTTATCATCTTCCTTATGAAACTTTTTGAGTCCTCCATTATTTCTTAAGTACTTTCTGAATTTGTTGATGAGGAGGAACAAAGTTTCATCATTTATGTCGGTATCGAACCCATCATCATCAAAAGTTTTCTCTTTTTGACTTCTTGAATGTGATTTTGTTGCTTTGAAAGAGATTCCTTTGATGTTGTCGTCCATTTATTCATTGAGTGTCAAGAATATTGTCTCTATCTTGTGTTCTTGAAGCTTGCAAAAGAGTGTAGCGAGTGTCATTGAGTCCAAGTCCTTTGATTCCATGATGGTTGTCACCTTGGGTTGCCATTTCCTATCAAGACATCTCAACACTTTATATGTTAATTCACTTTTGGCAAATGATTTATCCAATGCAATGAGATGGTTAATAATGTGAGTAAATCGCTTATGCATATCAGGAATAGATTCATGTGGAAACATGTGAAATAACTCATACTCATGTATCAAAGTTTTTAATCTAGACTGTTTCACCTCACTAGTGCCTTCATGGGTTACTTGTAAAGTGTCCCACATATCCTTGACACTTTTGCCTTGAGAAATCCTAAAGAACTCATCGTATGAAAGTGCAGAGGTAATAATAATTTTTGCTTTCAAATCAAGGTGCACTTTTCTCTTTTCCTCGTTGGTCAAGAGACTTTTTGGTTTCTCTTTATTTTCTCCTTCCACCATGTATAGTGGAACAAAAGGTCCATATTCTATGACATCCCAAATATCCATATGGATGGCCTCAACAAAGATCCTCATTTGGATTTTCTAGTAGGTGTACCCCTTGCCACTGAAAACCAGAGGTCGGTTGATAGATGCGCCATCACCGCCAAAAGGGTTAGCATCAACGATCTACATGGTTAAGCTTGCATGGTCGTAATAGCTCTGATACCACTTTTTGGGTCCCATAAGGCTCTATATCTCACCTTGGGGGTGAATATGTGATATGATACACAATTACCATTACATAATTACAGTTGCTCGATTAAGAAAACAATTTTACGAATTTCCTCATTTTTTAATCGATTAACTAATATTTTAATCGATTAATGACTTCTGCATACAATTGATTATACGAAGAACTTAATCGATTATTCAGTTCTTGTTGTTTCAAAAATATTTTTCTTTGATCTTCAAGGTTACCAAGACTCAATTAAACTTATATGCACTCTTACAGATGATTAACCATAGTAAATGCACAGTACAAAATATAAAAATAACTTATAATAATATGCATGTCAAGTTAAGTAAATCAAGTAATATAAAAATGTAAGGAGTTAAGTATTAAGAAGAATGAGATGCATACTTGCATATACTATAATTGTCCTTGATATACAATAGTTGTCCTTGACTTTGTTGTTACTCTTTTTTCTTCATCAATCTTTGTTGTCGATCATTACCTTTATCTACCTTTGTCTTCATCAAAATCTATGTGATGCATGCTTGCATATACTATCTTCTCATTGATGCATTCTTGCATTTACACTTTTGATAATAGGTTTCCCAGTATCATGACGATTATAGTTTACACGCCCATAGGAAACCCCAAGTAAGTGAAAGAAGGAGGGGAGAGTTTACAGTGAAGGAAGTAAGCCAATGTTTTGATATGATCCTCAATAACATTTAACCCAGTCAATTTTCTTTTGGTAAATTTAATTTTAAGAGTAGAGGAAAGCTCAAATAACCACAATATGTTTTTCATGGCCCAAATATTCTAAGCAGAGCATTCACCAATTAAAGTTGCATCCTTAGAAAATTGGATTAAAGAGACATCAATATTGTCAAGGCCAACCTTGTAGGGAGTGAAAAGACCTTGAGAACTAGATTGACATATGAGATCAGACCAACCTTCAGCCACAACGAGGAAGAGAAAATGGGAGAGGGGATCTCCTTTGCGCAAACCACGTTGGAGGTGGATCTCCTTACCGAGACTTCCATTGACTAGAATAGAAGTTGTTGTAGTAGTCAAGTATTCCATAATCCAACCCCTCCACTTCTAATAGGATCCTAAATGAGACATCATGTGGTCATTGAAATTCCATGAAACCAAATCAAAAGTTTTTTCGAAGTCAATTTTGAAGATGGCGCCCTGCTGACCCAATTTCTTAGTATCATGAATGATTTCATTGAGCATCACCACACCATTCAAAATGTATTTGCCTTTAAGAAAGGCAAATTGAGTATCACATATGATCTTTCCTAACACTTTCCGTAATCTGTTAGCAAGCAATTATTTATGACAATAATTTTCTTATATTTCTTTTGACATCTTATTTGATAAAATTATACTGTAATGAAATTAACTACAATGTTTATACCTTTGGATTGATATTTGTGACTCTTGTTGTATTGTAAGTAATTATTTATGTTAGCATAAAATTCTTCCTGTCATATTTTGTCTATCCATGTTAAATATATAATGTTCCAATGACCTTTCTATCGAATTTTTCATCAAATAATAAATGTAAATGATTTTCAAGAAGATCGGAAAACTTGTGTTACAAGACTATATGATTAATAATTATATAGATACTTCTTCCAATAAGAAGTACATAAAAGAAAACTACTATGATAATGAAATATATAAGGTTAGAGGTGGTAGTAAATTTTGTCATTGTGCATGTTAAAAGTGTAGAGTCATTGTGTAAAATAATCCTATTCAAACTACCTTGTATTGGATGAACAATTATTACTAATAAAGTCTTCTCTCCTAAAGGAAAAATTATTCAATAATAAACAAAAAAGGAATCTATCTTATGAAAATAAATATTATTATTAAAAATAAAATAAAGCATTGTGGATTCTAATGTTATTTGTGAAATATTTTCTTTGCCTCTACAAACCAAACACAACCTCGAAAATATTAGTGAGTAAACTAATAGCACATCCTGCACATTCCTAGCTAGCTCTAAGAAAGTAGTAGTTCACGCATACAACTTCCTCCATCTCGTTCTTATTATAAGGAAGTAGTAATCGAAATTTACTCACCAATTATAATGGTTAAGTGTAATTAACTTTCTTGATTTATTGTAAGTGGTAACATTACATACAGTTTATCATTCATAACATTAATATTTTAACCAAATTTAATATTTTAGTACTCTATAGTTGCGTACAATGTCCATACAGTTTATCATTCATAACATTAATATGATTACTACTATTGTTTTTGTGACGCGAGAACTGACATTTTCTTTAACCGCTTTTTTATACCAATCTCTTAGTCATCAATGAAAATACAACAACTTCATTTAAAATGGTTAGGTTAACACCTAAATCGCCAAAACCATGTAACATAACAAGTAACGTCTATCAAACCATCCGCAGTCATAATCCTCCCTTCCTAACCCTAGAATGTTGTTATCATATGCTCTTCTCCCTCACCAACTTTGTCACTTCAAATTTGAAACCATTGTTGTAACGTTGCTATTTTCTTATTTTTTAAATGTATGAGTGAAAATGCTTGAATTATTTTTGTAAATATCTCTAAAATTAAATACCATTATTAGACAGTCAATCAATCTTTGAATGATACTAAACAAGAATTCTCATGTTAAAACACACATACAACAAGGGTGTATGGAACATTGTTAATTCTGTATAATCAATAGTGTCTACTTAACCGAGCGTTGCTGATTGTATGACTCAAAGATTCAGCACTTGGTAAAGAAATTATTGTTGATTCTCACTGTTTCAACAACGCTTTCTTCTTTGAGTGTTGTTGATTCTCACATATTCAAAAGTGCTTGTTCTAATGAGCATTATTATTGAATCTGTGATTATCACAGATTTAAAAACAAAACCTCATATACTCGTCCATCCAAGCACTAAAACTCAGAAAATCTTCATGTGACTCTGAAAACTTCTCATGATACACACCTTCTCACAAGACTTATCTTTCCACGATACTCATCTTCCTATGAGTCTCACCTATGCACGAAATTCATTCAACTTGCAACATCCCAAAAATTACTATATCAATAGTGATAACAATCACACCAATACGTTATTGCCTTTGTCTAACAATTTTCTTTAAGCTATATGTGCACCTCAATGTACAAATTTACCCACTCTTCTCATAATCTAATAACCCTTCTAAAAGATCTCACAATTACAAAACATAAAGCATGAGATGCAACGTTTCTTTTTCAACAACAGATTTGACAATAAAGCTTAGCGGGTATCTTGTGTGAAGAAGATCTGGCTCATGACCTAGGCACGGTTTTGATGAAGACACCAACATCACATCAAAGAAGAAAAGAAAGAATACTTATGAAGACAATGAAGACAAAGCTTCAAGAATTTAGAATCTAAGTCTTTAGGTACTTCTATCCTTATACTCTAAACTATACACTTAGTAGTAATGCTCAAAAGAAAATTGATATACACAAGTATAAATGAAAACAATTTTCAAAATACTATGTAACAAGTTACTAGATTGAAGTAGCAGGTTACTGTAACTAAGTAACAGGTTACCAGAACTAAGTAACAGGTTACAGAGCAGTTGGGTAATCGATTACACCTTTTTAGTAATCGGTTACTGCCTGTGAAAATCAATTTCTCAGTTGGATAAACTAGTTGGGTAATCGATTAAGTAATCAATTACTGAGAGTTATTACACCATTTTCAGATTCAAACTACATAGCTTTTAACCCAAACGAAATGGTTTCATTCCAAATAATTTCTACCTTTTCGTAGAGGTATCTTGGTTGATTGAAAAATCTATATAAAGGTATTGAAACTCATTTCATAATAACACAACAAAGGTATAACTCACTTACACAATCTATACTTTTCTGAAATACTTGTTCTACACTAGTGCAACATGTTCATAACTCTCAGAACTTGTTTTCTAAAGTTTCCTTAAGTGTTATTTCAAGTTATTCAAACGTTCTGAGAATTAGTACTAAAGTATACAAAGAGTTATTGGATTTCAAGAGTTTATAACTTCAATGTCTTGTAAAGGCAATCCATTGCATAGTTAAATATTTTCTTCATTCAAAGTATTGAATTACTTTCTTTCACATGGGTGTGATAAGAAAGGGGATAGAGTCACTTGGAAAGGATGTTTTCCAAAGAGTGATATAGGTATTAGAGAGTGAGTAAGGTACAAGGAAATCTCGAGGTGAGAAATTGTAATTGCTACTCTTATTATCTAGTGAAGAAATCTCTTGTGCTGCAAGAGTACTAGACGTAACCTTCGATGGACAACAAGGTGAACTAGTATAAAATCTCTGTGTACTCTCTTCTTCTTTATGCATAACTTTTCCGCTGCTATTAACTCTTGAAATTTGCAGAAAAAACTATCATAGTTTTAAACAACTAACTCACCCCCCTCTTAGTTGCCATCTCAGTCTTACAATTGGCACCAGAGCTTTTTTAGAGTAAATTATTCTTAAAACTGATCTTGTTTCTAAGATGACCGCAAGATCATTTCTAAGAGAAGGTTCCAACATCAATTGCCCTCCAAGCATTGTTGGAGAATTCTACGACTTCTAGAAGATTAGAATGAGAATCTTTATAGAGTCTAATGATCTGGACATAATGAAATTGAGGAAGGACCCTATGAACCCTTCATAGTTATCAACAGTGTGAGGAAAGTGAAGTCGAAATCCTCATGGAATGATAAAGACAAGAAGAAAGTGCAATATAATCTAAAAGCAAATAATATTTTCACTTCTGCACTTGGTATTGATGAATTCTTTAGAGTATCAAACTGCAAATCTGCTAAAGAAATGTGAGATACTCTAGAGACTTCACACGAAGGAACTAAGTAGGTCAAAAGGTCGAGACTCAATACTCCCTCCCAGGAATACGAAATGTTTTGTATGAAGCCTGGAGAGAAAATACTTGATTTGCAAAAGAGATTTACTCACCTTACAAATCATGTTATGGCACTTGGAAAAAAATTGTCAAATAGTAACTTGAACTTAAAAGTTCTAAGATCATTAACCAGAACATGACAACCAAAAATTACAGCCATTTCTGAAAAGAAAAGTTTATCAAAAATGTCCCTGGCTACTTTGTTTGGTAAATTGCAGGAACATGAATTGGAATTCAGACAGCTTGAACAACATGAAGAGCAAGAAAAGAAGAAGAAGAATATCTCTCTCAAAGCAAAGGTGGATAGATATGATTTATCAAGAGATGAATGTGAAAAGGAAGAGATGGAAGATATGAGTTTGTTTGTAAAGAAGTTCAGCAAGTTCCTTAATAAAAGAAAGACTTGGGTTAAAATACTATTTTGTTTTAAGTTGCAGTTAATCGATTATATCTTAAACTTAATCGATTAACGGGTTCTTGAAAATAACAGAAAACAGAAAAATAACAACCCTTAATCGATTAAACCCATGCTTAATCGATTAACGGGTTCCTAAGAAATCAATGATTAATCGACTAAAATATTTGTTAATCGATTAACGTTTTCTAAAAAAGAGGTCTCAATGATTTATGAATCTCCTACATGATTTATAAAAATTGATGCATGTCTTTCAATAAAGTATGATTTAAAACTTTTTTTAAATGCATTCAAAACATATTATCACATATGTACGTATGTACGTATGTACGTATGTATGTATGTATGTATGTATGTATGTATGTATGTATGTATGTATGTATGTATGTATGTATGTATGTATGTATGTATGTATGTATGTATGTATGTATGTATGTATGTATGTATGTATGTATGTATGTATGTATGTATGTATGTATGTATGTATGTATGTATGTATGTATGTATGTATGTATGTATGTATGTATGTATGTATGTATGTATGTATGTATGTATGTATGTATGTATGTATGTATGTATGTATGTATGTGTAAATCATGTATGTATGCATGTAAGTGTCATTTTAGTTATGATTGATCCTAGCCTAGTCTCTTACTAAGAAAGCATCTTAAAACCTAATAAAGATATTAAATACTTAGCCTGTAGATCTTCTTTTGAATGCTCTATCTTGTCTGAACTTGAGTCTTGACTTTATTGTTGATACTTGTTGTTTGTTGGTTTGCTATCCCTTCAAGCTTGTCCTTGATCATTAATCATGTTGTCTATCTTGGTCTATATTAAATTTTGTCGTCCTTTGTCTTTATCAAAATATATGTGTCCTCTATCTTCATCAAAATATATGTGGTGCATGCTTGCAGACTCACTCTTGCTAGTTCATGCTTGCTTGCATCTTCGATCTCCCCTTTTTTGATGATGACAAACACTTGTTGACACTTGTTAACAACATGTTGGATCTGAAAATTATTTGTTGGATCTTCTTGATGACAATAAACTATGTTTTGCAATGTTCTTGTAAGTTGATGCACATTTCTCCCTCTTGATCCCCTCAATTTGAGCATAGGGTGATTTATTCTTTCTCTTTGCGGAAGCCTCAACTTATCTTCTTTTGAAGTCCTGCAAAACATAAACAACAAATTTTCTCCTCCTTTTGGCATGATAAAAAAGAAAAGTGATATCTGAAAGTATATTACCAAAAGAAAGAAACAACAATGCAATTTCTACTGAGTTTAATCGATTAAATAGTGCTTAATTGATTATGTGTGATTCAATTTTGCAAAGAAATGCATTTTATGTCATGGTTAATCGATTATGGCATATTGTTAATTGATTAAACCTACTATTATGACAAAATACAGTGCATGCCACAGGCTATATGCAGAAAGTTATACAATTTGATATCACTGGTTTCATACACTTGTTTTATACCGATTATGTACTTTACATGAAAGCATTTGGTTATGATACCATTTGTCTATGCATTTTCCATTTATATACCACCACTTGTTGGTTGATAATTAAGCAAAATTATATCAAGGCAATAGATTTGAAAATGACTAAGCATTCATTCATCCATTGATCAAATGATTAGAAGAGTGATATAAACAGTACATAATTCAATTTGAAAGCACAAAACCAATATATTCATAGCATGTCTTGTGATTACAATTCAAGTCAAAGCACAAAGACAAACTAATAAGTTTGGAAAATACAATGCAATAACAAAAATCACAAACTCCTAAAATAGCACCTAAGTAGGACACACTAGACATCATAAGCTTGATATGGGAAGTATGGATTGATGAGAGAGAAAGTCTGCTAGGGTTTGTGTCCAAGATTGTGGGTGTCCAAGATTGTGGGTGTCCAAGATTGTTGGAAGATTTTGTCCCCAAGATTGTTGGAATCTGCCAAACAGTGAAAACCATGTTGCCGAAACCATTAATTCCCTAGAAATTTCTAGGGGAAACATCTTCCCCTGCCCACATTCCTCCAATCACAAAAACCTTTGCTCAAGCAGTAAAGAACTCATGTGACATATCCATCTCACAATTACCTCAACCATGCATTAAGGGGGATGCGATTGCGATAAAGATACCAGAAGAAGAGTATCAAGAGGGATTAAGCCGTTGCAAAATACATCTTCATGGTAGATCAATTCTCTCTAAAGGAGATAATCCTATTAAGTTTGAAGCTCTAAGGGATAAACTCAACTCCATATGGAGTAAAATTGGCAAATGGAGTATGGTATCCCTTGGAAAGGGCTTTTACGACTTCTCCTTCTCATCATTGGATGATATGAGAAGTGTTTGTGCCATTGGAGCTTGGAATCTCAAGCCTGGATTTCTGCGTTTGTACCTTTTGAGTCCAGATTTCAACCCAAACTTGTAGAAAATGTCACATGCGCAATGTTGGGTACGAATCTTAGGGCTTCCACAAGAATATTGGAGCCCAAGAATCATATTCTCCATAGCATGAGGGATAGGTACTCCAATATACCTGGATGATGCAACCAACAATAGAACTTTTGGACATTTTGCAAAAGATCTTGTGGACATTGATCTCAAGTCTAATTTACCGGAGCAAATTCTAGTGGAGCGTGAGGGATATGCATTCTTTGTTGATCTGGAGTATGAGAAATTGCCAGATTTCTACAGTGGTTGCAAAGCAATAGGGCACTTGCTCACAAATTGCAGGAAATCCATTAAGAAGAAGAAGCCTGATGAAAATCAGCAGTCCAAGAAGTAGGTTATGGGAGAAAAAATTACACACATTAGCCCTGATAAGGACCTGGTTATTAATCTGGAAATTTATCATGGACAACACTTAAATCTTCAAGGTATTGAGAGGATGGAAATTGTCACGGAATCAAGGGATCCCTCTCATGTGAGAGACAACAACTTAAACAATGTTGCTCATTCGGAAGGAGAATTTATGGACACAATTGTGGGAGAATCCATTGATAGGTCAGACCCTCATGATAACAATGTGGAAGTGCAATCCATTGAAGTAATGACTAATAATAGAGTGGCCAATGACATGAAAAATGTAGGTCGACTATGGGATGATGATGAAGTGGATGAAGCAGTAGATGAATTCACCAATGTTATATCTAAATCGCAGAAGAAGAAGCTAAAAAAGAAGGAAAAATCTGAGAAGATTCACAACACCCATAGGGGTAGCTACCTAATCTCCAATCAATGAAAATATTGTATTGGAATTATAGAGGATTACATAACAATAAAACTAGGTTATTGTTGAAAAACCTGTGCCTTGCCAATAAGCCTGAATTGGTCTTTGTCTCTAAGCCTTAGATTGCGTTTGAGGATGTTAATAAGAGATTTTGGTCTTCTTTAAATCTGAAATTGTTCATAGTGAATGATAAAGGCATCCTGTTGTGCTCCTTGTGGGGATTTTGAAGGTTGGAGCTATCCCCCTTGGTTTTAGCTAGATCTGATCAACATGTCTCTTTCTCAATTACTTTGGAGGGGCATTCTCTTTAAATTAGTGATGTGTATGCAAGCACAAACCATCTAATGAGGAGATTTCTTTGGAATGAAGTAATTCATCTCATGAGTATAAACCCAGGTCCTTGGTGTTGCATAGGGGACTTTAATGTTGTTCTTGGGGCTGATGAGTGTAGAGGTGATAGGACTCCTGCAAGAGGGCCCTCCTCTGATTTCAAGGCCTTCTCTAATAAAGCCAATCTAATTCATCTGCAAACAACAGGAGTTACTTATACTTGGTCTAATAGGAGAAGAGGTAATGCTTTGACAGAGAAAAGACTTGATAGAGGGCTATGTAACAATGAATGGATAAGCACATGGAACCAGGTTAATTGTTGCACCTTGCCTAGAATCTCTTATGCTGACTCTTGAAACAGAGAGGAAATTGGCTGCCCTATCTCTATTTTATCTCAGAAGTTAAAAAATCTGAAGAAGGACCTTAAAGTTTGGAATGTTGAAATTTTTGGTAATGTCCACCAAATGGTCAAGTCTGCTATGACAGTTGTGGATTCCATACAAATACACATATCTGATATTGGTCCTGATGAGGAGATCCTTGAGGAGGAGAGGCTTGCTCAATGTTCTCTGCTTCAAGCTTTTGCAATAGAGGAGGAGTTTTGGAAACAAAAATCTAGACTAGAGTGGCATATGAATGGTGATAGAAACACAACTTTCTTTCACAAAATTACAAAAATTAGACAGGTTTCTAAATCTTTGTCCATGCTGAAAAATGGGGATGCTATGCTCACTGATCAGAATGCAATTGCAAACCATGTGCTTGAGTACTTTACTCAATTATTTGCTATTCCTAACTCAACTTCCTCTAATGACCTTATTCAATCAGTCATTCCTACTATGGTTTCTGAAGCTAAGAACAATATGTTAGTTTCTCTACCTTCTCAAGAGGAAATCAAATCTGCAGTGTTTACTATGAATGGTGATGGGGCGCCTGGTCCAGATGGGTTTGGTGGATGTTTCTATCAAGCTTTTTGGTCAATTGTTGTAAAGGATGTTTGCAGTGTAGTGCAACAGTTCTTTATTCATGGTTGGTTGCCTAATAACTAAAATGCTAATTATGTTGTCCTTATTCCTAAATTTCAGGGTGTTGATCAAGTTGATGATTTTAGACCCATAGCAATGGCCAATTTCCAATTCAAAATCATAACCAAAGTCTTGACTGATAGGTTGACTACAATTGCTCCAAGGATTATCTCAAATCACCAAAAATGATTCACCAAGGATAGGCAAATACAAGATTGTATTTGTCTAGCTTCTGAAGCAAATAATTTGCTTGATCACAAAGCTTTTGGTGGAAACATGGCTATCAAGATTGACATCAAGAAAGCTTTTGACACCATGGACTGGAATTTTTTCCTTAACACATTGCAGGCTTTTGGTTTCTGTATGAAATTCAGGGATTGGATTAAAGCTATCCTTCAATCAGCTAAGCTCTCCATCAATATTAATGGAGAAATGGTGGGTTATTTCTCTTGCAAGAGAGGTGTTAGACAAGGAGATCCCCTATCCCCTATCTTGTTTTGTATTGCTGAGGATGTGCTAAGTAGGGGAATTGAGAAGCTGGTTTTGGATGGTTTGCTTAGCACCTGTGTTGGGCCTAAATTGACCCATACTCCTAGCCATGTGCTATATGCAGATGACATTCTAATTTTCTGCAGAGGGATCAAGAGGGAGCTACTCAATCTAAAGCTTCTATTTCACAATTACACTCAAGTGTCTGGCCAGAAAATCAACAACTCAAAAAGCAAATTCTACTCAACCAAGATAACAACTAGGAGAATTGCAACAATTGTAGAGGTTCTTGGTTTCTCTATTGGATCTTTGTCTTTTATGTACTTGGGAGTACCCTTATTCATAGGTAAGCTTAGATCTTGTCACCTGCAAAAAAATTCTGATAAAATCATAAACAAGCTTGCAACTTGGAAAGGTTCCTTGTTGTCTATAATGGGAAGGGTTGAGCTAGTGAAATCAGTGATACAAAGCATGTTGATCTATAGCTTCCACATTTATGCTTGGCCTGCTAACCTCCTCAATCATTTAGACAAATGCATCAGAAACTTTGTTTGGTCTGGCAACACCTCAACCAAAAAGCTTGTTACAGTTGCTTGGCAGAAGGTTTGCACTCCCCTAAATGAAGGTGGTTTGAGCTTGAAGTCCATCAAAAAACTCAACAATGTTGCCCTGTTGAAGCTATCTTGGGAAATTCTTCACTCAAATCATGATTGGCCTGTCTTCTATAGGCAAGAGGTTTGGTAACTCTGCTAAACCAACAAATAGGTACTTCAAATCCTCTATTTGGCCTGGTATAAAAAGAAATTGGAATGTTGTGCAAATGAACTCATTCTGGGTCATTGGAAATGTGAAAATACAAACTTCTGGTTGACCAACTGGCTTGGTGAATCTATGGTGGACTCAATGCGAATTCCAGTTCAACTACACTCTTCTCTAAAGGCCAAGGTTGCTGATTTTATAGTAAATTGGAATTGGAATATGCCTACTACTTTGGTGGATAAATTTCCCAACATTGCAGCCAAAATAAAACAAACTATTATTCATCTGGGAGAAGATAGGCTAATCTGGAAAAATGCTAATGATGGCATTTTATCCCTCAAAGAGGCTTATCATCACATAAGTCCTACTGTTAATCACAACAATTGGGGAAAGATAATCTGGTTTTTTGCTATCCCTCCATCAAAATCTTTCACATCTTGGAGATTAATTCATGATAAAATGCCAACAAATGAGAATTTAAAAAGAAGGGGTTGCTTTCTGCCTTCAATCTGTGACCTCTGCAAAAACTAGAGGAATCATCTTCACACTTGTTCTTCAACTGCCCCTTTGCTGCCTTTCTTTGGAATTGGATAAACAGGACTTTCTCAACCAATTTGGACACATCTTCAATTCTGCATTTACTAAAGTTGAATAAGAGAAGTTGGAGCAATCAGGTGAGACAGGTTTTGATAGCTAGTATTATCCACACCATAAATTTAATATGGTATTGCAGGAATTAGTCAATGTTTCAAGATCAAAACATCACCATTACCTTAGCTTGGTCTAAGTTAAAAGCAGCTATCTCTTGGGAAGGAAACAACTACACTAAGTATGCGCACAATAATATTCAAAACTTTGCTTTGCTTCATGATCTTCATATCAGAATCAATTACAATCCTGCTCCCAAAATCTTGGAGGTTCTTTGGCAACTTCCTCCTTCAGACAGAAATAAATTAAATACGGATGGTGCTGCTAAAGGCAATCCCGATCATGCTGGAGGAGGTGGGATTTATAGGGACAATTATGGCAATTTCAAGGCCTGCTTTTCTTGCTATAATGGTGTGGAAACTGCTATTTTTGCTGAATTCAATGTTGCAATGCTAGGTATAGAAATTGCTCACAAGAAGGGTTAGCATAAGATTTGGTTGGAGTGTAACTCAATGCTCGTAGTGGACATTATCAATCACAAAGCCAATGTCCCATGGAAGCTGGCAAGTAAATGGAGCTTGTGTCAAGCTTTGCTCTCCTCAATGGATATCATAGTTTCACACATATATAGGGAAGGAAACTCGAGTGCGGGTAGGCTTGCCAATTATGGAATTTCGTCCATGGTTTACACTTGGTGGAATCATGCTCCAAATTTCATAAATGATGAAGTCAATAGGAATAGATTACAGCTTCCTAGCTATAGTTTTATATCCATGTAATCATCTTTGCTACTTTGCTTTATTTAATATAGTTGGTGGGGCTTTGACTCCACTCGTTTAAAAAAAGACATCATAAGCTAGCTAGGAGGCGGTTGTGGAAATCCGCCGAAGGTACTAAACAAAAAGTGAAGTTGCTCGAATCGACTCTGATTCTCTTCATCTTGTCTACGAAACTCCACCATGAGCATATCTTCCATAGATTGCATCCTTGAGTTAATTTCGCATTTAGGCGTTGATCCATGGCATCCAGATGAGCCAAAACCAAATGAAGGTCTTTGAGGCATATCAATCACCTTGCCATTTTGTTGCACCTGGTTTTGCTCACCACCTTCTTCTTGAGACATTTCCAAACCCACAATGGTCATGTAGTCTTCTTGATACATCCATTCACCTCCGCATTTATATATACTCATCTTGTGAATGATGTTCTCATGGACCATGTGCTCTCTAGGATTTATAGCGATTATATCTGCACCAGATGTGTCGATCCTTAGATGATCAAGGACACGAGAGATTAAGATCCCGTATGCCAACAGTCTTGAAGAAGATGAGGCAATTCCATACATCACTTTTAGAATCTCGTCAATCCAACTTATTACAATTCCATCTTTAATAGCATACCTAAGCTTCAAATCATTTACTATTGGTTGCGCATGATTTGTGTTGCACTGAACCATATTGTATGCTATTAAGTAGTGTAAAAGCCTATTTTCTACGGTTAAAGAGTTTGCCTTTGTGAGCTCACATCATACAAAGTAGTATGGTCCCTTTAAGCATGACTTATACATCTCTATAGAGTCATACATTCTCCATTTGTCATTGTTGCAGCCTCCCAGGGAACCACCATCACAAGATAAGCCTCCCATATCCATGAACAACACATCGTTTAGCAAAACCAGCTTCCCTTTCACCATACTTCTATATCCACCACCTTCTTGCTCAAAGTTAGCATAGAACTCCAGAACCATAGAGGGGTAAATGTTATCATTTAATTCCAGAAATCATACGACCTCTTGTGCCTCCAATTTATGCGGCAATTGAAATCACTGCTCGACCATCCATGCCATGTCAGCATCTCGGATGTATGTAGGTTTCTTGCTTACGAACCTAGCCAACCTCTCTGCTTGAATAGAAGGAGCATAAAATGGGTCTAAACCTAGCGGTGGATTCTACCAAGATGAAGAGGACCCTTCAATATTGAGATTTCTCGCACGTCCAGGATGACACAGAGAACGGTTTGATCCAACTGTATGTTTTACTCTTTTTGGTATCTTATTACTCATTTTGCAGAAATAAAGGATGAATAATTGATTAAGGATGAAATTCGAAGTTAGGATTTAGAAAGGGGATAATCTCAGGTTTTTCAATTTCAACCAAATTGATGGGTAGGATGTTTAGAGGAGGAAAGAAAAAAAGAATGGGTAGCTCTACTATGAGTTTGAGGATGAATTCTAGGATCAATTTTTGGACAAGAAGACAAATTTCACGAGGTTAGGGTTTGAACAAACATAACCTAGAATTATGGTTGAATCTGTTTTGTGACTGTATGTAATCGATTAACCTGTGTGTTAATCGATTAACGAGATTTGAATTTTAACACAATTAATCCATTATGTTCCAGCTTAATCAATTAAAATTTTAAAACATGTTTAGCCCATGTAATTGATTAAGGAAACAGATAATCAATTAAGTCAAATTGAAAAAGCCCAGGTAATGGATTAAAACATAGAACAATAGATTAAATAAGTCACAAAAATAGATTTTGGCACAGTTTGAGTTAGTTCTGAGGTTTGCTAAGACTCTAAGATAAAGATTTATCCTAAATACCTAATTTACACTTAACACAGAGCCAAAAGAGCATGAAAGCATATTGAATCAAGAATGTATTTTACAATTAAGAATACATTCATATAATGGCGATAAGTAAACTTATTTAGGATTATCTAGATATCTAGCATGCATTCACACACTTGGATAATATATCGGACAAAATATATGATTAGACATTATTGATCATAATTTATCACGATATTTGATTACCTCACATGTTTTACCTCATCCTTATCAAGATGTTAGAAGTTTGCCATATTTGATGTCTTCTTTGGCCTTTCTTCAATTTTTGATTCTTGTCTTTTTCTTGCATAGTATATCAATTCTTGAAGTGTTTATCCTCATGAGTACCTAAAAAATAGTAAGCATACATTTCCTCTCCTCTTTTGGAGATGGCTTAATCAAGCATTAAATTCGTATAGGCTTTCCAAAGAATAGTTTTGGTCAATTGCATTAATATAAGATTTAATTACTTGTGCTTCAACATGATTAGAAAATCCTATATAGCATTTCTATATTTACTTATAAATTAAGACATGGTTAAAAGCATGTAAATGAAAAACATAGAGTATTTCGCCAAGAAGTGATTTATGGGGGATTTCATGATTCTTGATTTTATGGCCTCACTAGGATTTTATGATAGAATAGTTATAACAGTTAAAGTATGTAATACTTAGAGTTTGGAAAGTATATGTTATTTAACTTTGTAGTGAAATACTTCCTAACTTCAAGAATTTGTGTTGACAAGTTGCTCATAAGTGTTATAACCTTTTTCTTTTGGTGACAAGACAAAGAAGTTTGAACTTCTCACCTTCCATGTGCCTAGAACACTTGTTTTCCATATGAATAATGAAGTCAATATTTCCTTTGGCACACCTACAAAACAAGATTACTTGCATTTCTTGGGTACCCAACTAATCTTCGGTCCCTTGATGTTAGTAACTTGGGGATTTTGTTTCTTAGTAATTCACATACAATTTCCATTTGGAACATCATGCATTCTAACATTACATGTATTCAAAGTGTGACAATGCAATCTACAATAAAAGCGAGTAGGGGATTCAAGATATGAAAATTTCAAAATATCTACCCATTTCTTATGAAACGTGTTCCTTGCATGCATATGTCCCAAACTAGACCTAATCCCAACATTTTTACATTTAGCAAGTAAGTTGTTTGGTTTGTGACTACTAGATGTGAAATTAGAAATTTTACACTTTAGGACATTATTTTCATGTTCCATGTAAGTGCAATTTTCATAAGTAGATATCACATTTAAATTAGAAGTGCAATTACATGAAGAGGTATCGTATATAGTATCTAATGTTTCATTTTCTATTTTCAGCATATCAATGAAATTTTTTCAATTCACATATTTTTCAAGATCTAAAATTAACCTTTTTTTTCTTCTATTCATGCACTCTTTAGCTAAGATTTTAAGATCTTCATGCATTTCAACATAAGCATCATCTAGCATGTCATATGTGGGAAATATATCAGAGTTTGAAATAGAATCGGATGAATGTACCTCACTAAGATCATCTTGCTCACTTACTTTGCAAGAATTTAGATTTTGAGCCATTAGGAAAATCTTGTTTGATTCTTCTTCTTCTGAGATGCTTGTTGATGAACCGTACTCTTCGGGTACATCCTAAACGATGTATGCCTTTGTAGCTTTGATGTCTTGAGAATCTTTCTTGTGATCAAGTTCAATATTCTTGGAAGAGGTAGGGCATGTGTACCTCATGCGACCTACGTTCCCTCTCTTGTGGCAAGTTGCTTTGTCTTCGTGATTCTTGCTCATTTTGATTGAACTTTCTTCATCTTCCTTATGTAGCTTCTTAAGTCCTCCATATTTTCTTAAGTACTTTCTGAATTTTTTCATGAGGAGGAACATGGCTTCATCACTTGTGTCAGAATCAGACTCATCATTATCATGTGTCTCCTTTTGACTTCTTGAATGTGATTTTGTCGCTTTTAAGGAGGTTTCTTTGATGTTCTCGTCCATTTGTTCATTGAGTGTCAAACATCTTAATTCCATCTCGTGTTCTTGAAGTTTTCCAAATAATGTTGTTGTTAGGTATCAATGGCTAAAATACACCTAGAAGGGGGGTTGAATAGGTGTAGCGGTCAGCGTGTCCGCTTTTTCGAAAACAACAAATTATTCAAAAATAACCCCAGTTAAATCGATTAAAAGAATACAAATAATCGATTAACACAATTACTTTAATCGATTAAAGCAGCTCAGAAATTACAAACAGATTCGGTTTCTTGCACGACAATTAACCGAGATTTAAATGAATATACAGAGCTTACAAAATATCAGAGTTACACTAGTATAGTATGGAAACAGAATGTAGCAATTAAAACAACTATACAATGTAACCGATTAAAGCAATAAAGAGAGAAAGAGAGAGAGAAAAATCCTGCAACACGATTTTTATCCTGGTTCGTTTGCGTGTCCACTTGCAAACTACATCCTGGCCTCCCGGCTGATTTGGGAGATTTTTCTTCACTATAACTGAAATAATGTTTTACAAGCAATTCTTCCAATTACAACACTTAGATATTCACTTGAAACAAAAAGAAACTTATTCCTTGGTTTGACT
>NC_032009.1:10111124-10111727 GCF_001865875.1 Lupinus angustifolius | reverse complement strand
CTTCACAAAAACATCAATGAATGCATGAACATGTGAGGTGAAATAGTGAGAAATTAAACATGAAATGCCTCTCAATCCTAAAGCATAGAATTCTCTCTTTTCTAATCTCACAAATGCAATGTCATATAGATGCAACACTTAACACGAAATATGCTCTAACTCTCTAAAAAATGCAACATGCAAGTTATGACTTCAGTTCTGAAAACCCAGTTTATAAAGAATCATTTATGCAGCCCAGTTAATCTATTAAAACCTTGGTTAATCGATTAACGCAGTTTAAAACATAACTGATTCTGTTTTTCAAGTTTTCAGTTTCAACAACTTTTCCAAAACTTATGTTAATCGATTAAATCATGTCTTAATCGATTAACAGCATATTTCTAAGTGAATTTTCAATTTATAAAACTCAAATATGTTATGCACTTAATTTATACATGTTCAACACTAAGTTTATGCCTAGGATGCATAAATTACATGTATTTATATGATGCATGAACATATTATAAATCATATATCTCAAAACTTAAAATGATTTAAAGTTTTCTGCATATGAGACATGTATAGAGTTTACCTAAGCCTTAGACTCAACCTAAACTAATCACT
>NC_032009.1:10106059-10111024 GCF_001865875.1 Lupinus angustifolius | reverse complement strand
AAGAATCAGTTCTGTAGCCCAGTTAATCGATTAAAACCTTGGTTAATCGATTAACGCGGTTTAAAATCATAACTGATTATGTTTTTCAAGTTTTTCAGTTTCAACCACTTTTCAAAAACTTATGTTAATCGATTAAATCATGCCTTAATCGATTAACAGCATATTTCTAAGTGTATTTTCAAATTACAAAACTCAAATACTTTATGCACTTAATTTATACATGTTCAACACTAAGTTTATGCCTAGGATGCACAGGTTACATGTATTTATATGATGCATGAACATATTATAAATCATATATCTCAAAACTTAAAATGATTTAAAGTTTTATGCATATGAGACATGTATAGAGTTTACCTAAGCCTTAGACTCAACCTAAACTAATTATTAGTCTAAGTCTAATACCAATCTAGAGACTTAAGCATGTTGATTTGTTGATGATCTTCAAGCTTTCATAATCACAAGTTGTCCTCATCAAAACTAAACACATAGAGAAAGCTTTCCAAAGTGCTATCTTGACATGCGCACTTTCAGTTGCGAGCATCATTTGTTCCATGTCCTTTGACTCCATGATGGCAGTCACCTTGGGTTGCCATTTCCTGTCAAGACATCTCAATACTTTAATAGTTAGTTCATGTTTGGCGAATGATTTATCTAATGCAATGAGATGGTTAATAATGTGAGTAGATCACTTTTGTAAATCAGAAATAAACTCATGTGGAAACGTGCAAAATAGCTCATAATCATGCATCAATATATTCAATCTAGACCATTTGACCTCACTAGTGCCGTCGTGGGTTACTTGTAAAGTTTCTCACATATCCTTGGCATTATCGCACTAAGAAATCCTAAAGAACTCATCATATGAGAGTGCGAAGATTATAATGTTTTTCGCTTCCAAATCAAGTTGCACTTTTCTCTATTCCACGTTGGTCAAGAGACTTCTAGGTTTCTCTTTCGTTTCTCCGTTTAGTGGAACGAAAGGTCCATTTTCTAAGGAGTCCCAAATTTTTGTATCAATGGCTTCATTAAAACTACTCTTTCCGATTTTCCTGTAGGTGTACTCCTCGCCACTGAAAACCGGAAGGCAGTCGATGGATGCACCATCACCGCTAAATGGGTTAGAATAGCACATGGTGAAAGAACCTAGGATCAACGATCTAAGCGGCAAAGCTAACATGGTCGTACTAGCTCTGATACTATTCAATTATTGGTGACAGGCTAGAGCCATATGTGGTGAGGTATCCATAGAGGGTTAAGCAGAAAACCGATGAAGGATCTCCATAGTCCAAGAAGGATAGTCTTGTATTGAATTGGAAGTGTTTTTTTGTAAAAATACATTCAATTTCATAGTGAAGAAAAATCTCTCAAAATCAAACGGGGAGGCCTGGATGTAGTTTGTATGTCGACCCGCAAACGATCCAGGATAAAATATCTTGGTGTACTTTTCTCTATCATTAATCTTTTTAAATTTTGTTATTACATATATTAGTTTTGATTCTTTATAAATGCTAGAATTGAATCTTAATCTGCATATTGAGTTTAGTATATTGTTGTTAAACGATTGAATCTAAAAGAACTATTTTCGTGAAACTTATTCATCAAGAAACATAATTTTTCCAAGATTTCTGAGTTGCTGAATAATTGATTAATACTATGAATAATCGATTATCTGAAGTAAATAATTGATTACCCTATTAGATAATCAATTATCTTGGTATTTACTATGATATTTGCGATAAATGGGAAAAGCTGCTATATTTTACTGCTATACCTACTCGCCCCCTCTTGGTGTGTGTATACTCTGATTTTATCCCAACAAAAAGTTACTTAGATTTAGTTTTTCAATAGCCGAGTGAAGTAAGATTCTCAAGGGTCTTGAGAATTAGTGGTAGAATCTTGTTGCAGTTAGGTTTGGTATCTTCACACTTTACAAAGGTCTTGGTTGAGAGTGATTAGTGGTTGGGGCAAAATTGTAAGTAGGTGTTGAGTATCCGAAAGAAACGGGTTAGAGGTCAAACCATTGTGAGAGACTCTAAGGCCAAGAAGGGAGTGTTACTAAAGGTTTAATTGGAAGTGTGTTTTGTAAAAATACATTGATTTCCATAATGAAGAAAATATCCCGAGATCAGAAGGAAAGGCCTAGATGTAGTTTGCAAGCATACACACAAATGAACCAGGATAAAATCTCTTGGCGCACTTTTCTCTATCCTTAATATTTTTACTACTCAATTTTTACGTATGTTAATATTGATTTATTACATTGCTTAATTGACTCTTAATCTGCATATTATTGACTTATCACTTTCGTATGATGTAGTTAAGTAATTTGAATTAGAAAGAACTGTTTTGGTAAGACTTGTTTAGCATGAAACGTAATCTTTCTAGATTTCAAGAATAAGTGTAAGTGATTACTTTCTGTCAATAAATGATTATTATGTGAATAATCGATTACTCTGAGTGATAATCGATTAACTTGGTCTGTGTTTGTGATATTCGGGTTTAACTGGGAAAGTGACTTTAATGAACCGCTATACCTATTCACCCTTCTCTTGGTGTGTTTTACTCTAATTTTACCCAACAAGGATGAGTAGTAGACAGTTTCTACCTTGAGGTCATTCATTTAATTTCTCTAATTTTCCTAGAATACATAGTGTAGGTACCTCTTAAGATTCTTATCTCTTTATTATGATCTGCAGCTACCTTTGTAGGTTTTCGACTTAGTACCATTATCATTTTCTTAGGTTGTCATTGTGGGTTTTTAATCTAGCACTCTTTCTTTTATTTTTCTTGTTCTCTTTGTTTTTTTTCTCATGAACACCTTGTGCCATGTCATTCTTGATTGTACCTGATTATATGCTACCCTTTAAACTTCCATTGAAAAAGGTCTCTTGAACATTAGTATCTCTCTAGACTTTGAGAGTCTTGGTATTGTGCAATTAAAATGGGATCTACCTAGTGTGGATATCATCATTCTACTCATATTGTCCATGGGACCCAAGATAAAATCACTTCAAAACTGCCCTAGTTTTATATGGGTTTCACTATTCCGCTACTCTATTGCCCTTTTTATGATCTTTACTAAAACCAGTGATCATATATACTTCGAAAATATTTGGGCTTTGTGTGATAATATGGTGACCATGAAGGTAAAAATAATTTTAATCATATGTATAGAAGATGAGATATGTTATGAAAGCTTGGTTTAGTTAAGGGTTTCTAAAAAATATATAAGTCTAAAAAATATGTGTTTCTAATGCCCACTTTTCTCATTTCTCCTCTATCCTATTTTTAATATTTTTTTGAAAAGGTATTCAATGATATTGGATTTTTTGTGTTGGAAATGGTGAAGGCTTAAGATTAAGACTATAATCTTCTTCAGTAGCACCAGAGTAGTTCCTTTTGTGATCATTGACATTGCATTTTATTTTACCTTTAATGTTGCCTTAGATTTTTATTTAGGATTCTGAGATGATTTTTTGTATGTTTTCTTTTGCAATTTGGTTGAGGAGCATTTTATTAGGCTCGCTTTGGATTTTTTATTGTTTGGGTCATATGTTTTATGAATAGTATATTCATTCTGTAATAATTGAATGTCAAGAAAAGCAATTGAAAATTTCATCCTTAGGTTATTGATAGTTGGTGGGTAATTCAAAAACTAAAATTGCCTAGGCTTAAATGGAGTAACTATAAATATCTTTTTATGTTTTAAAACTACAAAGAAGCCTTGTGTCATCATAAAAAATTATCTATGGGATCACACCATTTTGGGTCTTATATTTGCATGATCCTCCTTATTAAGTATTTGAATAAAATATCTCATATTAATGCATGACTTACATAGACCATAAACTCCTATATTAGAGCCTAACTAGGACACACTAAACGCCCTAAGCTAGACTAAATAGGAGGTGGCTTCAGAAAGCCACTGAAGGTTCTGAACAGAAAGTGAAGCTGCTCGAAATGATTTTGATTATCTTCTTCTTGTCTATGAAACTCCGCCACGAGCCTATCCTCCATGGATTGCATTCTCGAATCAATCCGCTCATTCAGGCATTGTTCCATGCCATCTAGATGAGCCAACCCAAACGAAGACCCTTAAGGCATATTAGAATCCCCGTCATAGTGTTGCTCTTGGTTTTTCTCACCTTGCTCACCATCCTCTTCCTCATCTAGTAAGTCCAAATTAATAGTAGTCTCGTGGTCCTCTGTTGAAAGTAATTTTTGAGAGAGGTTCTGTTTTCCCCTCTCATTTTCTCGGTGTGTTCTTTTTAATTTGATTAAGTAAGTGAACTCGGTTTTATTCTTTGTTCGCCATCTCGGCTTTGTTGAAATAAATTCCAACACCGGTATAATGGTTTCAAGAATATTCCAGTTACAACTTACTTCTTAATAATCGTGTGAATGAGTTATTCCTTCTTTGCCCCATCTCGGCTTTGTTAGAATAATTTCTAGGGTCGGTATAATGGTATCGAACCAACCCCTTAATACATAATTATTAAGTACCTTTGAATACCATCTCGGTTTTGTGGAATAAATTCCAACACCGGTTTAATGGTATTCTAATGTACAAAAGTGATGAATAGTTAGTTGTTAGAAACAAATAAATAAATAAAGAACAAAAGAATAATAAATTTAAGTGACCTTTATTTATTTACTCCCTTTCGGGTTCATTTTATTAACAAACCAAACTTCTTCCTTAAGGAAGGTTGGTATTAAAGAATAAGTAAATTGCGGAAAGTAAATAAAAATAATTAAAAGTTAGTAAGTTAGTTTCATCACTTTTGTATATTAAAAGGTGTTTTCAACAAATAAGTTTATTGATAACACTTTATGATTTTACTATTTACACCTCTTTCAAGATTCAATTGTAGTATAGTATAGGGTTATGTCGAACCACAAGGAATTTCCTAATAGAATGAATCATATGAATATATCAAAGCACAAATAATGAGTAAATATATT
>NC_032009.1:10089905-10105959 GCF_001865875.1 Lupinus angustifolius | reverse complement strand
TTCACAAATTCTTGAGGAGACAAGATCATTTTGAATAAGGAAAATATTTCTCAAGTTCTTATGAGTTTGAACTACTTAGACAAGTTCTTATATTTTACTTTGATTAACTTCAAACACCAAGTTCTAAAATCCTCCTTTTAGTGTATGTCATAAAATGGTAGAATGATAATCACTTATATCTATTACTAAACAATATTACGTCCATAAAGCGGCTAGGTTGTCACACCCTAGTCACTGGCGACTCTAATATTGATGTAGTAATGAATATAAGATCTTAAGAAAAGTATGTTTAACTTGGCAAATAAACTAAGTAGTACAACTACTTCTTACTTTATTTGTTAAGTGTTTGAGACAAGTAATTTTATTAACTTGAAATCATTTTTTTAGGTGATCAATCTAAAAAGAGCATTAAGTACTTCTCAAAAAAATAAAATTAACCAAAGCACCAACTTGAATGATTAAAATTCAAATTTTTTGAATATAAGAAGAAGTCGAAATTACATAACTTTATTCAAAAGAAAATGTTAGGAGCATGAGCTATCCATCCAAGGATTGGATACTTTTGAGTTCCAAATGAGAGTACAAAATTGATTTTTGCATCTCATTTTCCTTCTCCCTTTCTCCTCTTGAATTTTAAACTAGAATTACAAACTTACTTGAAAATAAAGCTCTAAAATACTAAGAAATGAAGAGAAAACTTCAGAAAAGATTTCTAGTGAGAGACTTGTTAATTTCAAGTGTTGTTGGCCTCTTTTGCTCGAATGAATTGGTCCCTATTTATAGAATTTCTTTCTGGACTGCTGAGCTACTTAGTTGGATCGCTAAACACCTGACCAAACCTTTCAGCATGGGTTTGGTCCCTTGATCAAGTAGCTTAATCACCTCCTTGTGCTTGACTCATCAAAGCTAGTTGTGGGCTATGAAACCAGCTATTGTGAACTACTTCTGAAAAGCCTATGGTGGGCTACTTTAGGTGAGGTCACGGGTGACTTCATGTTTTGCTTGATGGTTAAGTCAAGTCTGGGTGCACACCACTCGCGCACCTGTTTCACCGCTAAGCTGCTTGTTCAGCAGCTTTGATCATGCTGACTGGAACGTGGCTTGGTGCTTGCTGATCTGGTTAGGAGTTTGGTTCTCCGCTAAGCTGCTTGGTTGGACCACTAAGCTGCTTGTTCAGCAGCTTGGGCATGTCCCAAGCTTGTGTCTGACCGTGTCAATTGGAGGTCTAACCATGCTAGGACTAGGCTGGTCCTAGGCTGAGCGGTCAAGCAGGTCCGCTTAGCTGCTTGCTTGAGCAGCTTGATCCAGGTCAAGTTGGTGTCCAGGTCAGGCTAGTGTCCAGGTCAGCTCAGCGGGGCTTGGTCCACGCTTAGCTTCCTGGTTGAGCACCTAAATTTTCTTGACTTTTTTTGCTTTTTGATCATGAGTCTTTTTTCTCTTCTTTTCTTCATTCTAAATCCTATAAAGCACATAAAAAATAAATACACATACAAATATACAAGATAGTGATATTTTATACAAAAAGTATTGTTTTGAGTTGGTTTTTCTCAATTATGCTTAAGATAAGTGCCATAAAAGTGTATGAAATTTAGATACGTTTGGCACTTATCAAACTCCCGCTGGTACATCCATTCCCCTTCATATTTGTATTTACTCATCTTGTGAATCAGACTCTCATTGACCATATCCTCTCTGGGATTTACAACAATAATTTCCATACCATATGTGTCGATCCCAATGTGATCAATGACACGAGAGATAAATATCCCATACGCTATCAATCTCGAGAAAGACGATGCAATGCCATACATTACCTTCAAAATCTCATCGCGCCAGCTAATCAGAATACCTTCCTTGATAACAAACATTAATTTCAAATCATTCATTGTTGGTTGCGCGTGATTAGTGTTGTGGTGAACTAGAATATAAGCAATCATGTAATACACCCTATTCTCCACAGTTAATGAACCAGCTTTAGTAAGCTTACCTTGGACGAGGTAATATGGCTCTCTTAGGCATGACTTATACATTTTCGTGGAGTCGTACGCACTCCACTTCTCATCATTACAGTCACCAAGAGGTCCACCATCACACACCAAGCCTGCAACAACCATAAACAGCTCATCATTCATCAGAATCAACCTCCCTTGTACCATGCTTCGATAACTATCATCCTTATACTGAAAGTTGGCATAAAACTCCCGAACCAGGGATGGGTATATGTTGTTGTTTAGCTCCAGATATTGTACAGCCCCTTGTACCTCCAAATCATGCGGGAAGTGAAATCCCTGTTCCACCATCTATGTCATGTTGCCATAATGGATATATGTAGGTTTACAGCTTATAAATCTCTCCAACATCTCTGCTTGAAGAGCAGGAGCATAGAATCAATCCAGACCCATAGATGGATTATGCCAAGCATTAGAAGAAGACCCTCCAATGTCCAAATTTCTCGCATGTCCTAGATGATGATGAGAACAGTTCATTCCAGAGGTATGTTTCACTCTCTTGGGTCTATCGTTGTTAATTTTAGCAAAAAAATGGATGGATAATCGATTAGATAGGAAAAGCCAAATTGGGTTTTAGAAAAGGGGTAATCTGTGGTCACTCAATTTTAACCAAATTGATTTGGGTAGAGTTTAAGAGGAAGAAAGATATAGAGATACGTTAGTTCGAATTTGAGTTGTGAGGATGAATTTCAATATGAATTTGGATGAGGAAGACAGAATACATGAGGTTAGGGTTGGAAGAAACTGAATCCAAAACTGTGTTTGAATCTGTTTTGTGATTGTACTTAATCGATTAACCTTTGTGTTAATCAATTAACGAGATTGAATTTTAACACAGATAATTGATTATGTTCTACGTTAATTGATTACATATTGAAAACATTTTAGACCATGTAATCTATCAAGAGGACTGATAATCGATTATTTTACTTAGAAAATGCCCAGGTAATCGATTAGAATATAGAACAATCGGTTAAATAAGTCACTAAGACAAATTTTGGCACATTTTAGATTAGTTTAGGGGTTTTCTAAGACTCCAATAGAAATAACCCATGTTCAACACTTAATACACACTAAACTAGAGCAAAAAACACATGAAGGCATTTACAACCAAGAACACATGCATTTATTGCTGATAAGTGCGATTATTTAGGACGATTAAGGCATCTAGCATGCATTCAAACACTTCAGCATAATATCGAGAAGAACATATGATAAGACAATACAAAACAGAACATGTCTCGATATGTAGTTACCTCATATGTTTTACCTCATCCTTATCAAGATACTAGAAGGTTGCCATAATTTGGATTCCTCTTTGGCCTTTCTTCAAGTTCTTGATTCTTATATTTCTTTTCATGTATAACACTTTAATCTTTTGAATGTGCATCCTCATGAGTACCTACAAAACATTAAGCATACCCTTGCTCTCCTATTTTGGATTTGGCTTATCAAATATTAAATTTTCATAGGCCTTTTAAATATAATAAAAAGAATCTTGGTGATTTGCCTTAATATGAAATATTACTTATTGTACTTTATCATGATTGGAATATCCTAGATAATATTTCTACATTTACTTATGAATCAAACATGTTTAAAAGATCTTATAGTTGTTAAACAATGGAATGTTTGAATTTAAAAGCATGTAAATGAGAAACATATAGTTTTTGGCCTAAAAAGTGATTTTGGGGGATTTTCTGGAAAATGATGGCCACACTAGGATTTCATGAAAGAATTTATTTATAACACTTAAAGTATATAACACATGGAGTTAGAAGAGATACCTTATTACCTTTATAGCACAATACTTCCTAACTTCAAGCATTTGAGTTGACTATTTTATTCATAAGTGTCATAGTCCTTTTCTTTAGTGATAAGTCAATGAAGCTTGATCTTCTCACCTATTATGTGCCTAGAATATATGATTTCCATGTGAAAATTTATGTTCATATGTCTTTAGGAACACCTACAAAACAAGTTTACTTGCATGTCTTGGGTACCCAAATTATCTTGGGTCCCTTGAGGTTAGTTACGTTAGGATTTTGTCCCTTAGCGATCCACATAAATTCTTTGTTTGGAATATCATACAATCTAATATTACATGTACTCAAAATATGGTCATGCATTCCACATTAAAAGCAAGTAGGGGATTTAAGATAAGACATTTTTGAAACATCTACCTGTTTCTTGTCAAATGTATTATTTGTATACATATATCCCAAACCAGATCTAATCCCAACATTTTTATATATAGCAAGTAAGTTATTTAAGTTGTGACTACTACTTGTGAATTTTGCAACTATATTTTTGAAGATATTATTTTCCTTTACCAAGAAAGTGCGATTTTCACAAGTAAGTAACACATTTAACTTAGTAGTATACTCATATGAAGAGTTAGCATATTTAAGATCTAAGGTTTCATTTTAAAGTTTAAGCTCATCAATAAAACTTTGCATTTCACAAATTTGCTTTTCATTTTATAAAATCAACCTTTTTCTATCCGCATACTTTTTAGTTAACTTTTTAAGTTCTTCATGCATTTCCACATTAGCATCGTAAAGTATATCATATGTGCGGGAATTATCAGAATTTGATCTTGATCGAAAAAGTTTACCTCACTAGACTCATTTTGCTCAGTTACTTTTTAAGAATTCAGCTTTTCAGCCATAAGACATATCTTCTTTGATTCTTCATCTTCTGAGGTGCTTGTTGAAGTAGTGTCCTCTTCGGGTTCATTCCAAATGATATATGCCTTCTTAGCCTTGATGCCCCGAGATTCTTTCTTGTTGTCATGCTCAATCTTCTTGAGAGAAGTAGGACAAGTGTACCTCATGTAACTAACGTTTCCACACTTATGGCAAGTTGCTTTGCCTTTGGGATACTTGCTCATCTTGATTAAATCTTTATCATCTTCCTTATGAAACTTTTTGAGTCCTATGTTCTTTCTTAATTACTTTATGAATTTTTTGATGAGGAGGAACGTGGTTTCCTCATTTATGTCAGAATCGAACCCATCATCATCAATTTTCTCTTTTTGACTTCAAGAATGTGATTGTGTTGCTTTGAAAGAGATTCATGTGATGTTGTAGTCTGTTTGTTCATTCACTGTCAAGCGTCTTAACTCTATCTCATGTTCTTTAAGTTTTCCAAAGACTGTAGCGAGTGTCATTGAGTCTAAGTCCTTTTCTTCCATGATAATCGTCACCTTCGGTTGCCATTTCCTGTCAAGACATCTCAACAATTTATTCATCAGTTCACTTTTGGCAAATGATTTATCTAATACAATGAGATGGTTAATAATGTGAGTAAATTTCTTATGCATGTCAGAAATAGATTCATGTGGAAACATGCGAAATAACAAATACTCATGTATCATAGTATTTAATCTAGACTACTTGACCTCAATACTACCTTCATGAGTTACTTATAAAGTGTCCCACATATCCTTAACACTTTTGCATTGATAAATCCTAAAGAACTCATCGTATGAAAGTGCAGAGGTAATAATATTTTTTGCTTTCAAATAAAGCTGCACTTTTCTCTTTTCCTCGTTGGTCAATAGACTTTTTGGTTTCTCTTTGTTTTCTCCTTCCACCATGTACAGTGGAACAAAAGGTCCATATTCTAAGACATCCCAAATATCCATATCAATGACCTCAATAAAGATTCTCATTTGGATTTTCTAGTAGGTGTACCACCTTGCCACTGAAAACCGGAGGGCGGTTGATAGATGCACCATCGCCGCGAATAGGGTTAGTAGAGCCTATGGTAATATTGCCTAGGATCAACAATCTAAGCGGTTAAACTAGAATGGTCATACTAGCTCTGATACCACTTGTTGGGTCTCACAGGGCTCTATATCTCACCTTAAGGGGTGAATAGGTGATATGGTATACAGTTACCGTTACACAATTACTGTTGTTCGATTAACAAATCGATTTCACAAATTTCCTTATTGTTTAATCGATTAACTAATATTTTAGTCGATTAATGACTTTTGCATAAATTTGATTAGCAGAAGAACTTAATCAATTATTCAATTCTTGTTCTTTAAAAAACTGTTTTCTTCGATCTCCAAGGTTACCAAGATTCAATTAAACTTATATGCATTCTTATGGATGATTAAGCATAGTAAATGAATAATACAAAATATGAAAATAACTTAGAATAACATGAATGTCAAGTTAAGTAGATCAAGTAATATGAAAATGTAAAGAGTTAAGGGTTATGAAGAATGAAACACGACTTTTATCATGGTTCGTTTGCTTGTCCACATGCAAACTACATCTAGGCCTCCCATTCTGATCTTGGGAGATTTTTCTTCACTAAGAAAAGAAGTATTATTCAATTGAAAGTATGCTTCCAATTACACTTTCACAAACACTTCCTTCTTAGATCTAGAGCCAAGCTACACGGTTCGACTTCAGACACGCCTCTGTTGAATACTCTACACCTAATCATTGTCTAGCCCCTGCTGATTCTTAATCTTAACTAAGACTTTCGTGAAGTGGTGAAGACTCTAAAACAACCTCATTAGGACAATTTTTCCCAAACCAACCCTCTATCAATGGTGATACTAAACACACTAAGAGAATATATTTATGCCAATGTCTAAACTTTAACAAGTTGTTGTACCTATATACGTTGAATATACACTCTTTTAGAATCTAAGAACCCTTCTACAAGTCTCACAAACTCAAAATATAGAAATATTAGATGCAAAATTCCTTTGCAAGATTTGACAATATACTTTTTCGAATATATTTCTAAATATTTATAATGATTCTCCCTTTTCTCTTTTTTTCACAAACACTTTGAAAATCTCTCTTTTGATATGAAAGTGTAAGAGCAATATGATTTTAGGAAATATATGTAATCAATGTGTTTTTTATTATTGTGTGTTATTAGCAAAATGGAAAAACTTAGGTTAATATACAATTTTGTTTTATGGTGCAGGTAATCAATTATCACTTAACTTAATCGAGTATCGATTCATTAAAATTCAAGAAACTAGAAATTGTAACTAGCATTAATCGATTAAACACATACTTATTCGATTAATGGGATCCCAATTTTTTCATTGTTTAATCGATTAAAATAAATCTTAATCGATTAGCGAGTTTTCGAAAAAGATATTTCAATGTGATAATGACCTCCTAATTATTTGTAAAAGTATGTTGCATGAATTTGAATGATGTATTATTTCAAACTGTTTTAAGTGCATCAAAATCATATCATCATGTATTTATGCATATGCATATAAATCGTGTATGTATACATGTAAGTCTCATTTTAGTTATGATTGATTTTATGTTATGAGACTTCCATTAAGGTTCATCCTAACCTAGACTCTTTCTAAGCAAACATCTTAAGACCTAATAAATATATAAAATTACTTATCCTCTATATCTTCTTGAATGTTTGAGCTTGAATGATCTTGAGTCTTGACTTTTGACTTTGTTGTTGACTTTGTTATTTGTTGATTTTTCATGCCTTCAAGCTTGTCCTTGATATTCAATAGTTGTCCATGACTTTGTTGTTACTCTTTTGTCTTCATCAATCTTTGTTGTTGATCATTATCTTTATCAACCTTTGTCTTCATCAAAATCTATGTGATGCATGTCTGCTTATATTATCTTCTCATTGATGCATTCTTGAATTTACACTTTTGATAAGAGGTTTCCAAGTAGCACGATGATTATGGTTTACACCCACATGAATCCCCAAGTAAGTGAAAGGAGAAGAGGAGAGCTTGCAGTGAAGGAAGTCAGCCAATGTTTTGATATGATCCTCAATAACATTTAAACCAAGCAATTTTCAATTCGTAAAGTTAATTTTAAGAGCAGAAGGAAGCTCAAATAACTACAATATGCTTTTCATGGCCCAAATATTCTAATAAGAGCATTCCCCAATTAAAATTGCATCATTAGCAAATTGGATTAGAGAGACATCAATATTGTCAAGGCCAATCTTGTAGGGAGTAAAAAGACCTTAAGAACTAGATTGACGTATGAGACCAAACAAACCTTCAGCCACAATGAGGAAGAGAAAATGGGAGAGGGGATCTCCTTGGTGCAAACCACGTTGGAGTGGATCTCCTTAGCAGGACTTCCATTACTAGAATAGACTTTGTTGTAGTAGTTAAGAATTCCATAATCCAACCCCTCCACTTCTAATAGAATCCTAAATGAGACATCATGTGGTCATTGAAATTCCATGAAACCAATTCAAAAGTTTTTGCAAATTCAATTTTAAAGATTGCGCCCTGCTCACCCAATTTCTTAGTATCATGAACAATTTCATTGAGCACCACAACACCATTCAAAATGTATTTGCCTTTAAGAAAGGCAAATTGAGTATCACTTATGACCTTTCCTAACACTTTCCTTAATCTGTTAGCAAGCAATTATTTATGACAATAGTTTTCTTATATTTCTTTTGACATCTTATTTGCTAAAATTTTAATGTAATAAAATTAACTACGATGTTTATACCTTTGGATTGATATTTGTGACTCTTGTTGTTTTGTAAGTAATTATTTATGTTAGCATAAAATTATTCCTATCATATTTTGTGTATGTCATGATAAATATATGATGTTCCAATGACCTTTCTATCAAATTTTTCATCCAATAATAAATCTTAATGATTTCACAAAGATCGGAACACTTGTGTTGGAAGACAATATGGTTAATAATTGTATAGATACTTCTTCTAATAAGAAGTACATAAAAGAAAACTACTATAATAATAATGAAATATATAAGGTTAGAGGTGTTCGTAAAATTTGTCATTGTGCATGTTAAAAGTGTAGAGTTATGGTGTAAAATTATCCTATTCAAACTACCTTGTATTGGATGGACAATTATTGATAACAGAGTCTTCTCTCCTAAAGGAAAATTATTCAATAATGAACAAAAAAGGAATCTATCTTATGAAAATAAATATTATTATTATAAATAAAATAAAGCATTGTGGATTCTAATGTTAATTGTGAAATATTTTCTTTGCCTCTACAAACCAAGCACAACGGTGAAAAACATTAGTGAGTAAACTAATAGCACAACCTGCACATTCCTAGCTAGCTCTAAGAAAGTAGTAGTTCACGCATAAAACTTACTCCATCTTGTTCTTATTATAAGGAAGTTTTTAATCGAATTTTACTCACCAATTATAATGCTTTAAGTTTAATTAACATTCTTGATTTATTGTAAATAGTAACATTACATACAGTTTATCATTCATAACATTAATATTTTAACCAAATTTAATATTTTAGTACTCTATAGTTGCGTACATTGTCCATACAGTTTATCATTCATAACATTAACATGATTACTACTATTGTTTTTGTGACGCAAGAACTGAAATTTTCTTTAACCGCTTTTTTATACCAATCTCTTAGTCACCAATGAAAATACAACAACTTCATTTAAAATGGTTAGATTAACACCTAAATCGCCAAAACCATGTAACATAACAAGTAACATCTATCAAACCATCCTCAGTCGTAATCCTCCTTTCCTAACCCTGGCATGTTTTTATCATCTGCTCTTCCCCTTCACCAACTTGGTTACTTCAAATTTGAAACCATTGTTGTAACATGGCTATTTTCTTATTTCTTTAAATGTATGAGTGAAAATGCTTGAATTATTTTTGTAAATATATCTAAAATTAAATACCATTTTTAGACCGTCAATCAATCTCTGAATGACACTGAATAAAAATTCTCATTTTAAAACACTCATACAACAACATCAATGTATGGAACGTTGTTAATTCTATATAATCAATAGTGTTTGCTTCAATTTAGTGAGCGTTGTTGATTGTATGACTCAAAGAGTCATCATTTAGTGAAGAAAACATTGTTGATTCTCACTGTTTCAACAATGCTTGCTTCCTTGAGTGTCGTTGATTCTTACATATTCAAAAGCGCTTGTTGTACTGAACGTTATTGAATCTGTGATTATCACAAATTTGAAAAGAAAACCTCACATGCTCGTCCATCCAGGCACTAAAACTCAGAAAACCTTCCTATGACTCAGAAAACTTCTCACGATACACACCTTCCCAGAAGACTCATCTTTCCGCGATAATCATCTTCCCACGAGTCTCACCTATGCACGACATTCATTCAACTTGTAACATCCTAGAAATTACTATATTTTTTTAATTAGTTTTTAAATCATATGTTATAGTTTTATTCTATGATAAAATGAATATGATGAGATGATCAATTTACTTCAAGAAAGTATCTCAATGTTAAGATAAGAAATAATAATAGAATTCTATAGTTATTATATTGTTATTGTTATAAGTTATAAATTATTCCTTCTAAAACATTATATGTGTCAAAATATATTTTATTTTGAAGGATATTATTTGTATACATATTATTTTGTTATATCCTTATCATTATATAATTTATATTATTCTCTCTACTTTATAAATTATTATAAATTGATATTTCTATCATAACCATCATTGTTATGATATCATTTATTGAAATATTTTTATTTGTGATAAGATTTAGAAGTTTACCATTATTATAAAAAAATAATAAATCATTTAGAGTAAAATATGTTATTTTTAATAAAAATAAGAATATGATAAATTAGGATTTGAGGATTTATAAGAGGATAAGAGAGAAAATTCTTTTAGCTCAAGCTTTTAGTCATCAAATTACAAAACCTAACACTTAGAAAATATGGATGAAGAGAAAAGGAGCAAAAGAGAGGAGATGAAATATAGGTAACATTATATCCCTAAAACTTCATAAATGGTAATGTAAATTAATGTCTTGAGAAACTTACTTCTATATGTGTAGTGATATTCCTTCTAACACATTGAACTGATAAAATCTTATTGATTCAATTGTCTTTGAATTAAAAAGTGGAAGCAAAGCATATCATACACAATTATAATACAACACCCTACATGATTTCAATTCAGATTATCTTTCAACTTTAGATGAAATCATTTATATTGATGAAAGTTAACCAAGACTTTATTATATTGATTGGTGATTGTTGAGGAAATCTATGATCCAATCGCATGAAGACAAACAAATTCTCAATCACATAAAGACGTTTTTATTTTCAAAAAATAGAGTAGGACATTTCCTGCGAGAACAAAGCACTGGGTAAGGGGCATGCACCTCCAGCAGACGTGTAATGTTCAAACTTTTAATCACAGAGGGTTCGAGTCAATTAATGTTACATATGCAAATTGAATATGTTATATTTTTGTATGATTTATCTTCTAGTTTATATTATATAAATTATAAGATATTAGTTATATTATAAGATGATGTATTATGATCATTAATCTTTATTACGATTATTTATGGAGTTAGTGCCTAAGTGTTCTATGGAAAGTTGTCCACTTTGTACCTTCTCCTTAACAACTAGGAACTTAATGTCGATGTGTTTCGACTTTGCCGAACTCCTATTGTTGTTGGAGAACAACACGACTGATTTATTGTCACAGTATAACTTTAGTGGTCTTTTAATCCTTTCCACAATCCGCAGCCCATTGACAAAATTTCTCAACCATGATGACTGAAGTGATGCCTCATAACATGCTATATACTCTGCTGCCATGGTGGATGAAGCTACAAGGTTTTGCTTGGCAGAACGCCAAGAAACCGCACCACCAGCTAACAGAAAAACATAGCCTGAAGTAGATCGTCTACTATCTTGGCATCCCGCAAAATCGGAGTCAGAATACCCAATGATCTCTAATTGGTCTGATCTCCTATATGTGAGCATATAGTCTTTTGTTCTCTTTAAGTACCTCATGACCCTTTTGGCTGCTTTCCAATGGTCCATTCCTGGATTACTCATATATCTGCCTAAAACCCCAACTATGAACACTATATCCGGACGCGTACATACTTGAGCATACATAAGACTCCCTACAGCTGATGCATAAGGGATATTTTTCATTTCTTGAATTTCCAGATTTCCTTTAGGGCACTGATTGAGACTAAATTTGTCTCCCTTAGCAACTGGAGTATCCATTACTTTACAGTCCTGCATGCCATACCTTTTGAGCACCTTTTCTATATAACTCTTTTGTGATAATCCAAGAATACCCCGAGATCTGTCTCGGTGTATCTGGATTCCTAATACAAATGAAGCTTCACCAAGATCCTTCATTTCAAAATTACCGGATAGAAATGTCTTGGTTTCTAACAAGGTACCCACATCATTAGTGGCAAGCAGTATGTCATCCACATACAAGAGCAAGAAAATATACTTGCTCCCACTGAACTTGTGATACACACAATCTTCAACTGAATTCATCTCAAAACCAAAAGAGAGAATCACCTCATGAAATTTGTGGTACCATTGACGAGACGCCTGTTTTAGCCCATAGATGGATTTTGTCAATTTGCAAACCATATTCTTTCGGTCTCCCGTTACAAAGTGTTCTGGTTGCACCATATAAATCTTTTCATTAATGTTTCCATTTAGAAAAGCTGTTTTGACATCCATCTGATGAAGCTCCAAATCATAATGTGCTACAAGAGCCATGATTGTCCTAAGAGAGTCTTTCGATGAAACCGGAGAGAAAGTCTCTTTATAGTCAATCCCTTCCTTCTGAGTAAAACCCTTAGCTACAAGACGTGCCTTATACCTCTCCACATTACCATTAGAATCCCGCTTGGTCTTAAAAATCCATTTGCAACCAATGGGTTTCTTACCTTCTGGTAATGGGACAAGTTCCCAAACTTTATTGTCTTGCATGGATTTATACTCCTCTTTCATTGCTTCAATCCACTTTTCCGAATTGGAACTTTGGATGGCTTCACGAACGTTTAATGGATCATTGTCCATTAAGCCATCACCCTCATGTTCCAAAAGAAAGCAAATGTAATCATCCGAAATTGCATTTCTCCTTTCTCTAGTGGATCTACGCAAAGCTATAGGCTCTTGCACCTCTTGTCCATGTTCCTGAGGGTTTTGAGTTTGTCCTTCATGAATTACTAACTCACCTTGAGCAGGGAAGGTTTCATCAACTATGTCCTGAGGAGGTTCCAAATTTGCTTCTTCAAAAGCAACCATATGAATCGCATCTGGAATAGATACAGATTCTTCCTCTAAGACAAAGTTTCTAACCTTATCTTCCCCCTCAAACTCAACATCCTCAAAGAACGTGGCTGTACCCGTCTCAAATATGGATTTCATACTTGGATCATAAAATTTATAGCCCCTTGATTTTTCAGAGTAACCAATAAAGTAACTGCTTACTGTACGGGAGTCCAATTTCTTCTCATAAGGCCTATAAGGCCTTGCCTCAGATGGACATCCCCACACATGAAAATGCTTTAGACTAGGCTTTCGCCCAGTATAATGCTCATAAAGTTTTTCGGCAGTCGCCTTAGTTGGCACCCTATTAAGAATATAAGCTGTAGTCTTAAGTGCCTCTCCCCAAAGTGACTCTGGTAAGGTAGAGTGACATATCATACTCCTTACCATGTCCTTAAGAGTCCGGTTTCGTCTTTCAGACACACCATTCATGCTAGGCGATCCTGGCATGGTGTACTGTGGGACTATACCACATTCCTCTAGGTATTTGGAAAAAGGCCCTGGACGTTGTTCACCTGAACCGTCATATCTACCGTAGTATTCACCACCACGGTCAGATCTGACGCACTTAATCCTTTTGCCGAGTTGATTTTCAACCTCAGCCTTAAAAGTTTTGAACACGTCCACCGATTGGGACTTTTCATGAATTAGAAAAATGTATGCATAACGAGAATAATCGTCTATAAATGATATGAAATATCGTTGACCATTCCAGGAAGCCGTAGGGAATGGCCCACAGATATCCGTATGTATCAATTCTAAGACGTCCGAAGCTCTATATGCACCATATTTCGATTGTTTGGTTTGTTTTCCTTTTATGCATTTAACACAAACATTAAGGTTTGTGAAGTCAATGGAATCCAAAATCCCATCTGACACAAGACGCTCAATTCTCTTTTGAGAAATGTGACCTAGGCGCTTGTGCCATAATGCACCTGAATTATTATTTTCAATCTTACGCTTAGTACCACGTGATTCCACATTCAGGGTTTCGCTATAATCAGTTATGATATTCAGCATATAAAGGTTGTCATTCAACATAAGTGAACCAGTTCCAATAACATTTGAATTTAAAGACAATTGAACCGAATTGTTTCCAAATGAACAACAATAACCAAATTTGTCCAAATATGAAACAGAAATCAAATTCCGTCTAAAAGACGGTACAACAAAAGTGTCTTTCAAATCCAAATAGAAACCAGTACATAATAACAACCTAAAATGCCCTATAGCTTCCACTTCTACCGATTTCCCATCGCCAACATATATGTATCTTTCAACATGATTAGGCTTTCGGTAGCTCAGGCAACCCTGCATTGAAACACTGATGTTAGAAGTTGAACCGGAGTCTAACCACCAGGTGTTTCCAGGTACTGAAGTTAAATTGACCTCAGAACAAACCAAAGCAAGAAATGTACCTTTCTTAGCACGCCAGGCGTGATACTTTACACATTTCTTCTTTTGATGTCCAGTTGCTTTGCAAAAGAAACAGACATCATCCTGCTTCTGTTTCTTTTGCACTGAACCCTTAGCAGCTTCATTCTTGGGCTCTGAAGTGATTTTCCTTTTGCCCTTGTCTTTAGAGGTAGTAACATAATGGGCACTTTCAGTCCTCTCTCGCTTCAATCTTTCCTCTTCTTGCACACAAAATGAAATGAGCTCATTAAGAGTCCATTTCTCCCTTTGACAGTTATAAGAAATCTTAAACTGACTGAATTGTGCAGGAAGAGACAGTAAGACCAAATGAATGAGCAAGTCTTCCGACATGTCAAGCTTAAGGGCCTTAAGTTTTGAAACGATGTTGGACATTCCCATAATGTATTCCCTTATGTTTCCCTTGCCTTGATACCTCATGGAAATCAAGTTCTGTAACAGAGTACTTGTTTCCGCCTTATCGCTCTTTGCAAAGCGCTTTTCAATCTCAGCAAGGAAATCTTTGGCACTATTTATCTCATCCGAGATAGTACCCCTAAAGACTTCTGGAATGCCACGCTTAATGATCATCAGACTCATGCGATTAGAGCGATCCCACTTCTCATAATCCTTCCTCTCTTCAGAGGAACTAGATTCCAAAGGAGAAGGAGGTTGCTCTACCCTTAGTGCATAGTCCAGATCCATGCAGCCAAGAACAATTTCCATGTTCTCTTTCCAATCCTTAAAATTTTCACCATTAAGGACCGGAACCGAATTCAAATTTGCAGATATAGAAGCAATTGATGTAGCTGATTGAAACAAAAGACAAAATATTAAAATATGCTCACAACCCAAAATTATCATTGTGCTCAAAACAATGGTATGTCCAAATCAAGATACCTAGTGCACCATCAATATCAAGTCTTTGGACAGTGATATCAACTGCAAGTGATACTCTTGTTGTAATGATCAAACATTCATAATAAGACATGTCAACTGACGAATCCCTCTTTGGATTGATTCATCAGTCACACGTATAAAACTTTAGAATTATGACATGTTTATCATCACAGGTGTATATGGTATTCGGCCAAATATTAACTTTCCTTTGGGCCAGCTAATATCCGCATGAATGACCATGCACACTTACATCCGTTATTCCTCATGAGTTATATCCATGAAAGAGGTCACTTTGGCGACATTTCACTTCATTTGGCTCACTTGAAATAACAGACAACCTTAATGGACAACCAAACAACAATTAAACCAATGCACAAAGATACTGAAGTCCCAAAAATAATTTTTAAAAACAAAAAAAAAAAATTTTTTTTTTCCGCTCGGGCGAGCCGAATCTCGCTTGAGCCCTATTTCAGGCGATTTGCCTCTGTTATCCTCTCGCTTAAGCGAGCCACTCTCGCTCGGGCGAAAAAAAATCTCGCCCGGGCGAGCCAAATCTCGCTTGAGCCCCATTTAAGGCGATTTGCCTCTGTTATCCTCTCGCTTGAGCGAGCCACTCTCGCTTGAGCGAGAGCACTG
>NC_032009.1:10005227-10089805 GCF_001865875.1 Lupinus angustifolius | reverse complement strand
AATCATTTCAAATCATTTTGTTTCACATTAAAAAGCATAAGTATTTTCATAATCGATTGATAACAGAAACAAAACACCAAAACCCTAAATCAAACCAGATTTGGGAAAGAACATGAAAACCTAATTTCATCCATAAATCAATTTGGGGTGGCTCTGATACCACTTGTTGGAGAAATTCCTTCTCCATCCGAAATCCATAGAGTGAATGCGGAAGTCCTTATGACCATGGCTTTGTTCCCACAACCTAATGTGTATGCCCATACATACACCCGAATGGAACATCCATGGTCCAGACCGAAGAAACCCCAAATGAGTTCATGGTGAAGAAGAAGAACATACATTGTTGAGCCATTTCCGGAATCTCGAAGGTATGAGGGTGAGATGATCTTCCAGATGATAGAGCGCCGAATGGTTTTCCTTTAGTTCTCTCTAGAGGGGAATGAGAGAATACCTTAGTTTCTGAAAAAAAATGAAATTGCTACTTTGCAAAGCCATAGCAAAGTTTTAAAAAAGATCTTAATAAACCCACTTCTTCTTCATGTTAAAAGTGTGTTGCTCTTGAAATTAAAGTTTTTTCACTAAATTGGTAAGTAATAAATTCTCACCTAGCGCACGAGTTCGTACAAAAAGTCTTATTGAGTTTCCCGAAAATAAGTTCGTCTTCATGCAATTGAGAAATCGTTTGGTTGTGCCTAAGCCAATCAAAGATCCTAAGATCTCATCAACAATCAATGTGACTAGGCTATATATACCCCATAATAATCATCAATCAACATAATTAGATCATTGATTCCCTCTAGAATCATCGGTCGACATAATTGAATCATAGATGCCCTCCACAATTATTAGTCAATATAATTCATTTTCAAAATAAGTAGAATATACAACTAATGATTAAAAGAACATGATATATAAGTCTTTGTTTACTTTCACGAATATATATGTTTTCATCGATGTACAATATTATCGAAGCTCAAGGAAAGTTTGATTTGTAATCATGTAGTGTGAAATATTATAATTATCCAAGATATTCTATGCTTCCACTTTATAATTTAAATGTAATTGAACCAATAATATTTTATGAGTTCAACATGTTAGAAGAAACATAATTGCACATATAAAATAAGTTTTTCAATACATTAATTATTACTTACTAATTTATGGAGTTTTAGTGTTATAGTGTTACCTATAATTGATGGAGACGTCTTTTCCATTTCTTACCATTCATCTCGTCTCTTTTGGCCCCTTTCTCTTCTTCTATATTTTCTAAGTACTAGGCCTTAGGGTTTGATATGACTAAAATCTAAAGCTTAAATGTTTTTCAATCTTATTCTCTTATATTAACTCAAATTATCATTAATCATATTCTTATTTTTATTAAAAATAAGATCTTTTACTTTAACTGATTTATTAACTTTTGGTAACAATTATAAACTTCTAAATTTTATCACAAATCAAATATTTCAATCAATCAATCACATTATAACAATGGTGTAATGGAAACCAAACAAAAATCCACCTAGAATGTTCTGGTTCTTAGAGAAGGTTCCAACATCAGCTGCACTCCAAGTTTTATTGAAGAATGTTATGATTTCTAAAAAATAAGGATGAGTATCTTCATAAAATCTAAAGAACTTGATATTTTGAATGTGATTGAGGAAGGGCCTTATGAATCCTTCATTATAATCAATGGTGTAATGGAAACCAAACAAAAATCCACCTAGAATGACGAGGATAACAAAAAAGGCACACTATGATATTAACGACAAAAATATCATCACTTCAGCCCTTGGTATTAATGAGTGTGTCAAATTTAAGTCAGCAAAAGAAATGTCGGACACATTAGGCACTACTCATGAGAAGACTGAGGAAGTCAAACGTTTCAGATTTAATACTCTTTCCTATGAGTATGAAATGTTCTGCATGAAACCTGGTGGAAAGATTCTTGATCTCCAAAAATTGTTTATTCATCTTACAACCTACTTGATTGCACTAGGAAAATGTTGTCAAATAATAACCTAAATCTAAAAGTCCTTAGGTCCCTCACAACAACTCGACAACCCAAGATGACAACCATATCCAAAAAGAAAAGCCTATCTAAAATGTCATTGGTTGTACTTTTTGTAAAGTTATAGGAACACGAGTTGGAATTAATCCAACTCGAGCAATATGAAGAACGAGAAAAGAAGAGGAAGAACATTTCATTGAACGCAAAGGCGAATGCATGTGAAAACTCCGGTCATGAATCAGAAAAAGAGGACATGGAGGATATGAGCAATCTTATGCAGAGGTTCAACAAAAATTTTAAGAGGAACAAAGGTGTAAGGGTTGGACCAACCAGAAGATTAACCAAGAGCAATGAGGCTCCCATACCATGGCAAACATTCAATTGGTTTGAATGTGCAATACCTAGTAATATGAAGGTGGACTACCCTACCATAAAGAAGAATCCCTTCAATGGGAAGTCAGAAAAGAAGAATGGTAGACGAGCATACATTGCATGGGAAGAGAATGACACTAGTTCAAACTTAGAACCAGAAAATGAAGAGCAAACCCATCTATTTGTAACGGTGTCTCATCAATCTGATGATGATGAGGTAAGTGAATCGGAATCCTTGTTTAATCCCTCTTTCAATGAACTACAAAATGCCTTTAACGATTTACATGAAGAATATATTAAGCTTTCCAAATTTTTCTTAAAATAGAAAAATGAAATTGCTACTTTGCAAAGCCATAGCAAAGTTTTAAAAAAGATCTTAATAAACCCACTTCTTCTTCATGTTAAAAGTGTGTTGCTCTTGAAATTAAAGTTTTTTCACTAAATTGGTAAGTAATAAATTCTCACCTAGCGCACGAGTTCGTACAAAAAGTCTTATTGAGTTTCCCGAAAATAAGTTCGTCTTCATGCAATTGAGAAATCGTTTGGTTGTGCCTAAGCCAATCAAAGATCCTAAGATCTCATCAACAATCAATGTGACTAGGCTATATATACCCCATAATAATCATCAATCAACATAATTAGATCATTGATTCCCTCTAGAATCATCGGTCGACATAATTGAATCATAGATGCCCTCCACAATTATTAGTCAATATAATTCATTTTCAAAATAAGTAGAATATACAACTAATGATTAAAAGAACATGATATATAAGTCTTTGTTTACTTTCACGAATATATATGTTTTCATCGATGTACAATATTATCGAAGCTCAAGGAAAGTTTGATTTGTAATCATGTAGTGTGAAATATTATAATTATCCAAGATATTCTATGCTTCCACTTTATAATTTAAATGTAATTGAACCAATAATATTTTATGAGTTCAACATGTTAGAAGAAACATAATTGCACATATAAAATAAGTTTTTCAATACATTAATTATTACTTACTAATTTATGGAGTTTTAGTGTTATAGTGTTACCTATAATTGATGGAGACGTCTTTTCCATTTCTTACCATTCATCTCGTCTCTTTTGGCCCCTTTCTCTTCTTCTATATTTTCTAAGTACTAGGCCTTAGGGTTTGATATGACTAAAATCTAAAGCTTAAATGTTTTCTCTCTCTTATTCTCTTATATTAACTCAAATTATCATTAATCATATTCTTATTTTTATTAAAAATAAGATCTTTTACTTTAACTGATTTATTAACTTTTGGTAACAATTATAAACTTCTAAATTTTATCACAAATCAAATATTTCAATCAATCAATCACATTATAACAATGGTGTAATGGAAACCAAACAAAAATCCACCTAGAATGTTCTGGTTCTTAGAGAAGGTTCCAACATCAGCTGCACTCCAAGTTTTATTGAAGAATGTTATGATTTCTAAAAAATAAGGATGAGTATCTTCATAAAATCTAAAGAACTTGATATTTTGAATGTGATTGAGGAAGGGCCTTATGAATCCTTCATTATAATCAATGGTGTAATGGAAACCAAACAAAAATCCACCTAGAATGACGAGGATAACAAAAAAGGCACACTATGATATTAACGACAAAAATATCATCACTTCAGCCCTTGGTATTAATGAGTGTGTCAAATTTAAGTCAGCAAAAGAAATGTAGGACACGTTAGGCACTACTCATGAGAAGACTGAGGAAGTAAAACGTTTCAGATTTAATACTCTTTCCTATGAGTATGAAATGTTCTGCATGAAACCTGGAGAAAAGATTCTTGATCTCCAAAAATTGTTTATTCATCTTACAACCCACTTGATTGCACTAGGAAAATGTTGTCAAATAATAACCTAAATCTAAAAGTCCTTAGGTCCCTCACAACAACTCGACAACCCAAGATGACAACCATATCCAAAAAGAAAAGCCTATCTAAAATGTCATTGGTTGTACTTTTTGTAAAGTTATAGGAACACGAGTTGGAATTAATCCAACTCGAGTAATATGAAGAACGAGAAAAGAAGAGGAAGAACATTTCATTGAACGCAAAGGCGAATGCATGTGAAAACTCCGGTCATGAATCAGAAAAAGAGGACATGGAGGATATGAGCAATCTTATGCAGAGGTTCAACAAAAATTTTAAGAGGAACAAAGGTGTAAGGGTTGGACCAACCAGAAGATTAACCAAGAGCAATGAGGCTCCCATACCATGGCAAACATTCAATTGGTTTGAATGTGCAATACCTAGTAATATGAAGGTGGACTACCCTACCATAAAGAAGAATCCCTTCAATGGGAAGTCAGAAAAGAAGAATGGTAGACGAGCATACATTGCATGGGAAGAGAATGACACTAGTTCAAACTTAGAACCAGAAAATGAAGAGCAAACCCATCTATTTGTAACGGTGTCTCATCAATCTGATGATGATGAGGTAAGTGAATCGGAATCCTTGTTTAATCCCTCTTTCAATGAACTACAAAATGCCTTTAACGATTTACATGAAGAATATATTAAGCTTTCCAAATTTTTCTTAAAATAGAAAAATGAAATTGCTACTTTGCAAAGCCATAGCAAAGTTTTAAAAAAGATCTTAATAAACCCACTTCTTCTTCATGTTAAAAGTGTGTTGCTCTTGAAATTAAAGTTTTTTCACTAAATTGGTAAGTAATAAATTCTCACCTAGCGCACGAGTTCGTACAAAAAGTCTTATTGAGTTTCCCGAAAATAAGTTCGTCTTCATGCAATTGAGAAATCGTTTGGTTGTGCCTAAGCCAATCAAAGATCCTAAGATCTCATCAACAATCAATGTGACTAGGCTATATATACCCCATAATAATCATCAATCAACATAATTAGATCATTGATTCCCTCTAGAATCATCGGTCGACATAATTGAATCATAGATGCCCTCCACAATTATTAGTCAATATAATTCATTTTCAAAATAAGTAGAATATACAACTAATGATTAAAAGAACATGATATATAAGTCTTTGTTTACTTTCACGAATATATATGTTTTCATCGATGTACAATATTATCGAAGCTCAAGGAAAGTTTGATTTGTAATCATGTAGTGTGAAATATTATAATTATCCAAGATATTCTATGCTTCCACTTTATAATTTAAATGTAATTGAACCAATAATATTTTATGAGTTCAACATGTTAGAAGAAACATAATTGCACATATAAAATAAGTTTTTCAATACATTAATTATTACTTACTAATTTATGGAGTTTTAGTGTTATAGTGTTACCTATAATTGATGGAGACGTCTTTTCCATTTCTTACCATTCATCTCGTCTCTTTTGGCCCCTTTCTCTTCTTCTCTATTTTGTAAGTACTAGGCCTTAGGGTTTGATATGACTAAAATCTAAAGCTTAAATGTTTTCTCTCTCTTATTCTCTTATATTAACTCAAATTATCATTAATCATATTCTTATTTTTATTAAAAATAAGATCTTTTACTTTAACTGATTTATTAACTTTTGGTAACAATTATAAACTTCTAAATTTTATCACAAATCAAATATTTCAATCAATCAATCACATTATAATATATAGTTGAGAGAATAATTTTAATTATATAAGAAAACTAGCATATATAATGATAAGGATAGAATATGATAAACTAAATACAAATAATATCCTTCAAAATCAAATAATATATGGACAAATATAATCAAATAACAATAATAATTATAATCGTTACACTAATGACAAGAATATATAAATAATATAATTCTATTATTATTTCTTATCTTTACTTTGACATATATTCTTAAATTAGATTGATTATATTACTGTACTTATATTATCATGAAATAAAACTATAATACGGTAATAAATTAATTACGAAAATATAGTAATCTTTGGGATGTTAGAAAATAATGGTTGATGAAAAATAAATATGTTATGATTGTTACTTGATTTTGCAATTTCATTAGAAAATTAATGACTGTTGAAAATAAAAACAAATGTTATTTGGTAGAAAGTAAAGAGCCTAACCTATAAATATGAGTGTAAGACACACCAATATATACAAAAATATAGATGCAGGAGAAATACATAGAGTTCTATGAATCTCGAAATAAATAACTTCCCCGTGTTTCCGAAAAACAGTGAGTCAATGACACGTGTCATGCATCAACTATACATAATGAACAAGGATCCTCTCTATTAATAAAAAGATACACACTCGATTTTACATTTGTTTTTAATGGTAAAATTTTTATTTCATTGTATATAAAAGGATAAAAATATCTCACCATATTATTGTTTCCTTTGTTTTTTGTACTACTCGTCTCTCCATTAATAGAGAGAATCTTTACTCATACAAAACCTTGTGCAAGTCAATGTTGTCGAACACATGTTGAAAATAAACCTCGTCCCATGTAGCCGACAAAGCCAATCATTGACCTTTTGTTCTGTCTAGTTTATGTCGCAAGTTTCCTACACGTGACATGCATCTCGTGGGAAGTCCTTAATCATCCCATAATGTCATTCATCCCTAGTCAGTGCATGTATCTCCTGCTATGTCAGCATCTTTTTCCTTCCTCGATGGACATCGTCCGCCATTTTTTGTGCTTGTGGGTCATGTTTTCACATGTGGTAAACTAAATAATTTTATTTCATTTTCCTATTATTTCTTTAATAATTTTTATTTTTATTTTTAAAAGTAAATACAATAAAATTAAAATCATAAATATTAAATAAGTAATTAATATTAATTTAAACATTAATGGTTAAGTAAATGATTAATTAAATTATAGTATTTAAATAATAGTAAAATATTACATTTAATAGTTTATGTGAAGAAGTTATTAGGAAGGTTACGACTTATGTGTTATCTCACTTCCTAGTTCGAGTGGACAAACTATTATGGGCATTAGTATTATTTCTGCTATCTCTAGAAGTTGGAAGTCGATTCATAACCAATATGATTTCTTCTGCTATTAATTCTATTTTAATTTAAATATTTTCTTTAATAAAAATAGATAAATTATTTGAGAATCTATTAGTAAGGTTTCGGTTAGTATTGTATCTTACTTTTTCCTTCAAGTTGAGAAACAATAATGGTCATTACTATTACCTTTATAATCTATATAAGTTGAGAAACAATAATGCGATCTCTTTTGCTATTATTTATCTCACTCTTATGTTATTAATAAATGAAGCCAACAATTATTCACTTCTCATCCCAAAATAACATAGTCTTGATTTTCCTATAGAATCTAGGCCTACACTAGAGCAAGAGAAACTCTTCTCATACAAAACAAAAAACAAACAAAAAAATATTTTGTTTTGTTTTAATAAATAAATTATTTCATTAAATAATTTAAGGGTATAATTAGACTAAGTAGTGGTTTAATATGTGAGGATGAGTTGCTAATATTTGTCTTGACCCATAATCGATTCTCAAGCCCAAAATATTAGTTCAATGACCATATTTCCACATTTGGCAATAAAAGAGAATGTTATACATTTTGACCACAAAAAATATGGTATTGATAGAACAAAATGTAATGGTGATTGCAAATTATTTGGAAGAGTTAGGAATTTCATTCTTTCTCTTCCTAAGTCATCGTGAAACTAGACAGGTTATTAACTCGATCAGGGTATTGATTCAATGGATCATTTTCTTCACCAATGGGTCCATTTATTTTTGTTATGGTGTGCAGTTGAATTCTATTGTTCAAAAACTTATATGACTTGTGAAGAAATATGAAGGTAGTTGGATTCTTTTGTTGAAATATTTTTACTTAAATAAATATTATTTTAGTCTATTCACCTAATAAGATTAAGGCTTGACTATTGCTTCTATAAGTATTATTTTCATTCACATTAAATTATCTAATGTCATTATTACATATTCCATTAATAAATATTGTGTCTTTGTTCAAATAATAGTATTGAATACATTGCATAATATTATATGATTAATAGTGAAAGATTGAATTTAACCACATATAAATATACTTGTCTCTTAGCTTGTTATCATCACACACTAGTCTAAAAAAATTCAAAGGAAAAAAACATGACACAATTCAAAGTTATCATGGCTAAGAGAGCATTTCTATGTTCCCTCTTCATCTTACTAATTATACTACAACCAGGTTTTACTTCATTGTGACCCTACTTATTTTCATTTTCATTTTTCACTAAAGCTAATACTATTACTTTTTTACTAAATAAATGATTTTCTGTTGAATCATTAGACTATTTTTTGATAGACAATAGTTTATTTATATTTGTGAACATCTTATTTCCTAATACTTTATTGTGATGATATTAACTATAATGTTAATAAGTTGGGATTGCTATTTGTCAGTCATATTGTCTTATAAGAAATATCTTTGCATAAAAATCTTCGTGTAAAATTTCTTGTATGCCATGTTAAAAATATGATATTCCATGAACCTTCTACTAAATTCTTTGTCAAATTATAAATGTTAATTATTTTCAGGAAGTTCAGAAAACAAGTGTTGCAAAGACTATATGGACGATAATTGTAAAGATGCTTCATGCAATGAGAAGTGTGTACAAGAAAACTTCTGTAATAATGGAGTATGCAAAATCAGAGGTGGACATAAAGTTTGCCATTGTGCATGTTAGAATAATGGTATCATGGTGTAAAACAATCCTATTCAAACTATCGTGTATTGGAAGGATTGTAGACAATAAAGTCTTGTCGCCTCATTGGAAAATAATCAACAATAAACAAAGAAGCCATGTATCTTATGAAATATTTATTAGAAATTCAAGAGCAAAAGAATATGGATTTCATTCATTGAATGACTATAATTGAATGGAATGAATAAAATGATTACAAATAAAGTAACCAATCTATTATATAGAAAATACAAGTAACTTAATTCTACCTAACTCCTAACTAACTAGCTAATCTATTTTACCCTTATTTTTAATCATGAAAATACACAAGGTAATGCGATCTCTTTTCCTATTATTTATATCACTCTTACGTTATTAATAAATGAAGCCAACAATTATTCACTTTTCATCCCAAAACATCATAGTCTTGATTTTCCTATAGAATCTAGGCATACACTAGAGCAAGAGAAACTCTTCTCATACAAAACAAAAAACAAAAAAAAACATTTTATTTTGTTTTAATAAATAAATTATTTCATTAAATAAGTTAAGGGTATAATTAGCCTAAGCTTTAATATGTGAGGATGAGTTGCTAATATTTGTCTTGACCCATAATCGATTCTCAAGCCCAAAACACTAATTCAATGACCATATTTCAACATTTGGCTATAAAAGATAATGTTATACATTTTGACCACAAAAAATATGGTATTGATAGAACAAAATGTAATGGCGATTGCAAATTATTTGGAAGAGTTACGAATTTCATTCTCTCTCTTCCTAAGTCGTTGTAAACCTAGACAGGTTATTGACTCGATCAGGGTATTGATTCAATGGATCATTGTCTTCACCAATGGGTCAATTTATTTTTGTTATGGTGTGGAGTTGAATTCTATTGTTGAAAAACTTATATGACTTGGGAAAGTTGGATTCTTTGATGGAAATATTTTTACTTAAATAAATATTATTTTAGTCTACTCACCTAATAAGATTAAGGCTTGACTATTGCTTCTATAAGTATTATTTTCATTCACATTAAATTATCTAATGTCATTATTACATATTCCATTAATAATTATTTTGTCTTTGTTCAAATAATAGTATTGAATACATTGCATAATATTATATGATTAATTGTGAAAGATTGAATTTCACCACATATAAATATACTCGTCTCTTAGCTTGTTATCATCACACACTAGTCTAAAAAAATTCAAAGGAAAAAAACATGACACAATTCAATGTTATCATGGCTAAGAGAGCATTTCTATGTTCCCTCTTCATCTTACTAATCATACTACAACCAGGTTTTACTTCATTGTGACCCTACTTATTTTCATTTTCATTTTTCACTGAAGCTAATACTGTTACTTTTTTACTAAATAAATGGTTTTCTGTTGAATCATTAGACTATTTTTTGATAGACAATAGTTTATTTATATTTGTGAACATCTTATTTCCTAATACTTTATTGTGATGATATTAACTATAATGTTAATAAGTTGGGATTGCTATTTGTCAGTCATATTGTCTTATAAGAAATATCTTTGCATAAAAATCTTCGTGTAAAATTTCTTGTATGCCATGTTAAAAATATGATATTCCATGAACCTTCTACTAAATTCTTTGTCAAATTATAAATTTTAATTATTTCCAGGAAGTTCGGAAAACAAGTGTTGCAAAGACTATGTGGACGATAATTGTAAAGATGCTTCATGCAATGAGAAGTGTGTACAAGAAAACTTCTGTAATAATGGAGTATGCAAAATCAGAGGTGGACATAAAGTTTGCCATTGTGCATGTTAGAATAATGGTATCATGGTGTAAAACAATCCTATTCAAACTATCGTGTATTGGAAGGATTGTAGAAAATAAAGTCTTGTCTCCTCATTGGAAAATAATCAACAATAAACAAAGAAGCCATGTATCTTATGAAATATTTATTAGAAATTAAAGAGCATGAAAAGAATATGGATTTCATTCATTGAATGAATTGAATGGAATGAATAAAATGATTACAAAGAAAGTAACCAATCTATTATATAGAAAATACAAGTGACTTAACTCTACCTAACTCCTAATTAACTAGCTAAATTATTTTACCCTTGTTTTTAATCAAGAAAATACACAAGGTAATGAGTTTAAACTAATTATTAGTCCTATATAATATTAACTCAAAATACTAAAATATATTTCAACACCCCCCTCAAGCTGGAGAGTGGATGATGACAACTCTCATCTTAGATAAAAGATGATTGAATGAGAAAGTTCCAAAGCCTTTGACTGAAGGTGTGTCATGTATTTGTCTCTCTGTGCAGTGTGCATATGCTACAGGGAGTAAGAAATCAAACAGCAGGAAAGGAACATGGATTTTATTCATTGAGTGAATTGAATGGATGAATCAATGAATTACAAAGAAACTAACCAACCTATTATATAGAAAATACAAGTTACTTAACCATACCTAACTCCTAACTAAATAAACTATTTTAAACATGTTTTAATCATGGAAATTGAATTTAAAATGATTGCTTGTTATTCAAGGTAAGGGAGTATAAACTAACTAATAGTCCCATATAATATTAATCCAAAATATATTTCAAGCCCCCTTCAAGCTGGAGAGTGACTGTTGACAATTCCCAGCTTTGAGAAAAGATGATTGAGTGGAAAATGCTCCACCGCAAGAGTCGTCTTTGACATTTTCTTTATCTGCCTTTGTTAGGTGCACTATTTTAGCACCATGGTTATCATCAGAAGCGATTAGATTTACTTTCAAACTTTAGTTACTCTTCTTCAAGTATACCATATAGTATACCATATACTCTAGAAATAAATACAAAGAATTATTATTGTATAGAATGAGAGTCAAAGCATGCTTGATTAGCGAAATTGAAAGTAATAATGTAGTTCATCAAGAACCAACACAATATAAAAAAGACCAAATAAGATCAAATGATATTATTGCTCAAGAATACCATCTTGGTTTCTTGGCCAAAGAATGAGAGAAATATAGAATATGATGAAATATGAACAATACTTATTCAATAATACCATATTGATTTGTTGACCAAAGAATGAGAGAAATCTAGAATATTGTGAAATATGAACAATATTTGTTCAAAAATAATAATGCTCAATAATACCATCTTAGTTCCTTTGTCAAAGAATATGATGAAATATGAACATTTTCTTGCTAAAGAATAACAAAAAAAACTTATGATAAAATATTAGAAATTTTGATCAAGAATATCAAGAGGATAATATAAAGAAAAGAGCAATATTTGCCTCAAGAATATCAAGAGTAATTAAGAAAAAAATATAAATATTGTAAAAGAAAATGATAAAGAAATAGAGAAGAGAAATAAACTTGTTGCAGAAGGTGTCTTAGATATGGAGTCATGATGGAAAAGTAAAGAGGAATAAATGGATAATCCAATAAATGAAGAGATGGTGAGATAGGGAGTGGTGATGTTGCTTTCTACCATATATTTTAATTTTTTCTTTGAATCGAAATATGGTTGTTGTTATTAGTATTATCTATGTTATTATTACTCAAAGTGGGAAGTCAATTCACAACAAATGTGGTCTCCTCTGCTATTAATTCTCTTTTTATAATTAATTAGTTTTTAACTCAGAACTACATAGTTTTGATGTCCCTATTGTATCTAATGATACATAAGATAAAGATAAACTTTTGCCGGACACAAAATTAAAAATGTATTATTTTATTTTAATAATTAATTTTTTAATCTAATAAATTAAAGTTATAATTAAATCATGCAGTTAGCGATAGTACCATTTCAATATACACGTGCAATGTACTAATACATTCCTCGATCCATAATCGACTCTCGAGCTCAAAAATCTAGTCTAATTACCATACTTTCCAACTTGGGATAAACAAAGTTTTCTATGTGTTTAGTGTAAAAAATGTACTAGCGGCTCCAAATTAATTGGAAGAGTTCAGAATTTCATTCTTCCTCTTCCTAAGTTGTGAAACTAATAACCAGTTGAACGTTAGGTCGCCACAATATGTCAATTCAGCGTTATTAAACTTGGACCGATTATTGACTGAATGTAGATATTGAGTCAAGGGATTCTTGGTCTGGCCATGTATCAATTTTTTTTTTTATGGTGTGGAGTTGAATTCTTATGTTATTAGGGGGAAATTGGGCTTGAAACTTCACTTAGAGACATTAACTTTTTACTTGAGAACTTGAACTAACTGATTAGTTTTTGCAGGAAATTCAACAATAGATGCTACAAGAAACCACACATGAATCTTGGGAGTGGCGTCATGACAACCAAATAGTATTGGTCAGATATGACTATGACCTTCTCATTCATCACCATCACTAACACACCTTCAACTACCATCATCTTCACCTCCATTTGAAATCGAGAGTACCTTTGAAGGTCACTTCTCTTACAAGACAACTTTTCTAGGATAGGCTACCAACTATGGAGGCTCTTCTGAGGAGGGGGCTTTCTCTAGCTCATGGAGGAGGCCCTTTATGCCAATATTGAAATAAGCATCCTGAATCTTCTCACATCTTTTATCTTCCTAAGTTTTTACCTATTAAGTCTGATAACTTATTTATTAATGGTTGGATATCAGCATCACTCTACCTCTCTTTTGTTGCACAATTTAATTTAGATTTTCTAAACAATTTAATATTAATCAAGTCCTTCAAGAAATGGTAACTTTTTATACTTTTTTTGCAACAACATGTTTGGCTATTTCATCAACAAATTTGCCAGTTACCACCTCCTCTTCTACATAACAATTTAAAAATCACTTTTAGCATCCATTTGATATAATTGAAATTTTAGATAAAATGCATATGCTAATTAATGATTCCATATATGTCTTCCTTTTGACTATATTCTTGAGTTACTTGTCTAATCTTACTTCTAAGAATGATTCCATTTTCATCAGACTTGTTTCTGAATACCCATCTAGTACCAATTACTAGTCTATTCTTAAGTCTTACGAAAAGTTTTCAAACCTTATTTCTTTCAAATTTATTCAGTTCCTCTAGAATGTCTAACATTTTATGCTCATCTTCTATAGCATCAACTATTATGGATGGTTCATATTCTCAATTAATATGGATGAGATTACATATGCACTTCTATCCCACACTCAAAGAAGACAGAATGCAGGGGAATGGTCTCAAGGTGATGGTCTGTATGTGAAAGGGAGCCAAGTGTGTGGGAGGAGACAAGGCAGAGGAGTTCCTTCCAAACAGAAGAGACCAAATTCCAGCGGCGGAACACCAATAAAGTACTTTAAGTGCAAACAGACTGGGCATTACAAAAAGGATTGTCCCAATGAATGGAGTCCTAGCAAACTGGTGGGGAAAGATAGAGTATTAACATATGCAAATGTTGCACAAAAAGATGACTCTAGTTACAACAGTGAAGGTGATCTACTATATGTATCGTCAAATCATAGTATAGATGAGTGGATACTTGATACTGGTTGTTCCCACCACATGAGGCCAAAAAGAAAATGGTTCGCCACAGGGCAAACAATTTTTGTTTCGTGTATCTCAGAAATAATAATGCATGTGGAATTCTTGGCATGGGAGATATCAAAATTGTGATGAAGGATGGTGTAGCGAAGACGCTATGTGGGGTTAGGCACATAATATATTTGAAGAAGAATTTGATTTCTTTGGGGATATTACTGGCCAAAGGATTTAGCTATAGAGCTGATGGGGACAAAGATATTATTCGAGTATTCAAAGATGCTCTAACTGTGATGAAGGGTATGAGGACTGCTGGGAATACTTATAAGTTGTTAAAGAGAAGTGCTGTAGATGAAGTTGTTGGAATGGTTGAAGAGATTTCTGTAGATTCAGACCATGATGCTAAGAAATTATGGCACATGCGTTTGGGACATATTATTGTGTGTGGCATGACAGAACTACGCAAAAGAGGATTGTTGTGGTCAACAAATGCATGCTAGATTTATCCAAGTAATGTGTTCTTGGGAAATAGACACGAGTTAGATTTAAGGTTGGCCAACACAAGACTCAGGCCATTCAAGACTATGTCCATGTTGATGTATGGGGACCCACTCATGAACCACCCCTAAGAGGTAGGTTCTAGGTATTTTGTTACCTTCGTTGATGACTTTTCTCACAAGGTCTAGGTTTATTTTCTGCAGCATAAGTCAGAAATCTTTGCCAAGTTCAATGTTTGGAAGATAGAGGTAGAGAACCAGATTAGTAGAAAAATCAAATACTTGAGGTTAGACAATGTATAGAGTAAAAAGACTCACAGTTTCAAAAATTTTGTGAGGGACATGAGACTGCATGACATTGAGAGAGGGCTAGATGTATGAGACTGAATGCTGGACTTCCCAAAGTATTTTGGGTAGAGGCACTTAGTATGGTATGCCATATCGTCAATAGATCACCATGGGCTTCATTGAATGGTAAAGTTGTAGAAGAATTATAGATAAGTAACCCAATTAATTATAATATGTTACACATATTTGGTTGTCATGCTTATGTACATGTACATAGTGATGAACGATCTAAACTTGATCTCAAGTCAAAGAGGTGTATCTTCATTGGATATACCAAAGGTGTGAAGGGGTTCCAGTTTTGGGATCCAATTTCCAGAAAAGTGGTGTTGAGCAGAGATGAAGTGTTTGACGAAGATTTCATGTTGAAACAGTCAGTTTTGATAGAGGTGCACATGCCAAATGGAGAGACTTTGGGATCAAATATGATTCTAGTGGGAAATGAAACAGTTCAGGTGAATAAAGGCAAGGAACCATGCACTATTTCAAGTCAAGAATATAATGGTTCTTAGGCGGAGAGTTCATGTGTGTAGGAGTATCAACTTGCTAGAGACAGGGATAGAAATCCTATCAGACCTCTAGAGAGATATGGCTTTGAAGATATGGCTTCAGTTGCTATCCATATCAGTTCAAGAGATCCATGTAGCTTTCAAGAGGCTATAAACAGCTAGGAGAAAACAATGGATGGGTGCCATGATAGAGGAGATGGAGTCTCTGCACCATGACCAAACTTGGGAGCTTGTCCCATTTCCTCTAGACAAGTGTGTAGTTCAAGGCTCATCTTATAGCAAAATGGTATTTATAGTAGAAGGAGATCAACTATAATGAGATTTTCTTCCCAATGGCGAGACACACTTCTATCAAGGTAGTGCTTGCCTTGGTAGCCAGTCGGAATTTGCACTTAGAAAAGATGAGTGGGAAGACTGCCTTTCTCCAAGGTGAATTAGAGGAGAAAATTTACATGACACAACCAAAAGGGTTCATTGTAGCTGGTCGAGTCACTTGGTTTCCAAGTTGAAGAAGTCTCTATATGGGATGAAGCAGTCTACCACACAGTGGTACAAGCAGTTTAGTACTTATATATTGAAGCTTGATTATAAGCAATGTGAGTATGATTGTTGTGTTTATGTGAGAAGCCTTATTGATGGCTCTTATATTTTCTACTAATTTATGTTAATGATATGTTAATTGTTGGTAATCATTTGAGTGATATCAATGTACTGAAAGTCATGCTAGGTAACAAGTTTGACATGAAAGATTTAGGGGCTGCTAGGAAGATTCTTGGGATGGATATTCACAAGGATAAGGGAGCTAGAAAACTATGGCTCTCCTAGCAAAGCTATGTTGAAAAGATCTTAGAGAGATTTGATATGACAAATGCTAAAGTAGTCAGCACTCCATTTGCAAATCACTTCATGCTTTCCCTAGATCAGTGTCCAAACACAGATGAAGAGAAGAAGTACATGTCGAAGGTTCCATATGTCAGTTTAGTAGGTTGCTTGATGTTTGATGTGGTGTGCAGTAGACCAGACTTGGGACATGCAATTAGCAAAGTATGAGAGTACATGTCGAAACCAGGGAAGCAACATTGGAAGCAGTCAAATTGATTTTCAAATATTTGAAGTGGACTACAGGTCTTGGTATCATGTTTGGCAGCCAACAGAGTAAGCTTTCAGTTGTTGGCTATATTGATTTAAACTATGTAGAAGACTTGGATGATAGAAGATACACAATAGGGTTTATCTTCAACCTTTTAGGTGGTCCAATCATGTGGAAATCATCAGTTTAGTCTATTGTTTCTATGTCCACAACTTAAGCAGAATACTTGGAAACTGGTGAAGCTTCTAAGGAAGCCATATGGCTTATGGGGCTGGTAAATGAATTAGGCATTGAGCAAGATGGAGTTCGGCTGCATTGTGACAATCAAGTGTTATCTTCTTGGCAAAGAATTAGGTGTATCATGCTAGGACCAAACATATTGATGTGAGATTTCACAAGATTGGAGAGATGATAGCTTGTGGGTAAATACTATTCTAGAAGGATGACATTTTCTAAAAATGCAACTGATATGTTAACCAAGTTGGTTACCGTGCACAAGTTCAGGCATGGCCTGAAGTTGCTGAACATTCACTGATGCTAGACTATGGAGCGCCCCTAACCCAATGGCGGAAGATGGAGATCAGTTTCTGGCAAAGAATCAGTTTCTGATGCGAACATTCACTGATGATATTCGTCAAGGTGGAGATTGTTGTGAAATGGCTCATATTCTCTAGATAACATCAATACAAGTTATGGGCTTAAGCTTAAGTAAAAAGAGGTTGTAGTAGAAGGGTATATGTTTATGTTATTTAAACCTAATGTAAAAATGAGAACAATAGCTAAACACAAATCCTAATTCTCTAATACATAGTGGTAGCCTCTCAATACTCCCAGGGACGTAGGCACAATTGGTCGAACCGCATTACTACATTCCTTGTGTTACTCTCTTATCTCTACTCGATTACTATTTGATTGTTCACATGTTCCCAATAATATTCAATCATACATCATTGAGATTAATTCTAGTTGATACAACATTCCTTATATTTATGATGATGTTATCAATTGAATGATCTCTATGAGTTCTCCATTCTTTTGGTATCGTGAGTGTGCTCTAGGAAGAATATCTTGCTCCTGACCTTGGCACGATTTTGATGAAGACACAAAGATCACAAAAATAAGGAAAAAGGAAGATGTTGAAGACAAAACAAGATCAAGCTTCAAATAGAGTCTAAGTCTTCAATAGGTACTTCTATCTTTTACAGTCTAATAAGTGTAGTAAACAATGCTCAAATGAAAGTCTAAAACTATTTGCAAAAGAAATTGAACAATTCTTAGACAAAGTAAAACAATTTTTGAAATGTTAAGTAATGGGTTACTTGACTTGAGTAATAGGTTAGTAGACCTAGGTAACAGGTTACTTAGACTGTATAATAGTGAGTAACACGTTATTGGGACTGTGTAACATGTTTCCCAACTGAGTAAAAAGTTACCTAACAATTTTAACCTAGTGTAACCGATTACTGCAAAGCAGTACCTGATTATTTCTCAAACAGAGAGTTTGGATAATCGATTACATCGTGGTGCAACTGATTACACAAAGTTGTTATAACCAGATTTCCCAATCCAAACTGAACAACTTTCATCTTAACTCAATGGGTTTCATTCCAATTGTGTCCAAACTTCATGGAAGGGTATATTGGCTTATTGGAATCCTATTTAAAGTCATTGAAACACTCATTTCATATACATCTTGAATACATGAATTATTCAAACTTTCAAATACGATTCTCTATTGCATAACACTTTGATATCATAGAAGAAAAATTAACTATTACTACATACAACTAATTCACTGCAACCCCTACCCCCACTCCCGCTTAGTTGTTATCTAATACTTACAATTGGTATCAGGGCTTAGTTTGGGTAAGTTACTCCTAAAGATCCTAAACTTTTAGATGGCCTCTAGATCCTTTCTAGAAGAAGGTTTCAACATTAATCGCCCTCCAAGTTTCGGTGGAGAATGCTACAATTTTTAGAAACTAAGGATGAGAATCTTTATAGAATCTCAAGATCTTAACATGTGGAACATGATTGAGGAAGGAACCTATGAACCCTTTACAGTAATCAAGAGTGTAAGGGAGATGAAACCTAAATCTACCTGGGATGACGAGGATAAAAAGAAAGTCCAAAATGACCTGAAGGCCAAAAACATCCTCACTTCAGCCCTAGGAACTTATGAATTCTTTAGAGTGTCTAATTGCAAATCTGCAAAGGAAATGTGGGACATGACATTGCAATAGGAGTCAAAGGTTGAAAGTGTGACTGACTCATTTGGTATTGATGAATACAATGATTTTAAGAAGACAAGGACTATAATAATGCTTGAAGATGAAGACAAATTTACAAACAACATACAAAAAAATGCCAAGACTCAAGGTCATCATAGCCTTAAGGAAAACTTTTATGTTTTTTAGAAGTCTTAAGATGATTGCTTAGATTGAGTCTAGGTTAGGTGAATCTAGCATGAAAGTCTCACAAGACCTAAAAATGACTTACTTAAAATGAGACATTTCATTCTTCCTTACATGATTAGATAATGTTCGTACATTGCATTGACCATACATGATTTTATTGCATAGAATAGTACTTATTTTAAAATCTTGCATTTCATACGCATACATCATGCATGAGGTTCATTTCACATCAAAGAAACAACTTTTCAACTCTTCTAATCGATTACCATCAAGTGATAATAAATGATCAAGCCATGGAATCTGATAATCGATTATGTATTGCAATAATCAATTATTCGAAGTTCTTGTAGCTAAAGATTTTGATCTCTTGCCATCAATAATCGATTATGTCTATCAGATATGTTCTTTTTAGCTAGTTGATAATTGATAATCAGTTTAGATACTCGACAGATCTAACATGAAACAGTTTTATATAAATATCATTTTTCTTCTCATTGGTTCAGAATCTTAGTTTTCAAAATTTTATATTTTCTTAGAATTCTTTGAGCACAATCTTTTATTGATTAGAGTTACTGTTTCTTTGAATTTCAAGAGAGAAAAGAGATTGAATTTTCATATTCATTTCATTATAGTGCATATTCACAAAACCTTTAATTAATCTTCATTAGAATCTAGGGTTCTTGTGAGATTTATGTCTTTAGGTTTAGTTTTGAGTTCACTGTTGAGTTAGCACATTCAAGGTGCATATTACTCATATTTATTTTTCTTTGGCCAAGTGAATTGATATTCTCAAGGTTGTTTAGAATTAGAGTTAGAATCTAGTTGAGGTTAGGTTTTGTATATTCACTTTTTACAAAGGTCTTTGTTGGGAGTGATCAGCAGTTGGGGCTATATCTTGAGTAGGTGTTGAGAATCCTAATAGACGGGTTAGAGGTTAAACTGACGTGAGTGACTCTAGGGCCAAGAAAGGACCATTTGTAAAGTCATTGGTAGTGTGTTTGTAAAATACATTTGATTCCATAGTGAAGAAAATCTCTCGAGACCAGAATGAGATTCATAGATGTAGTTTGCATGTAGACCCACCCGCAAACGAACTAGGATAAAATTCTTTGGCACACTCTTCTATCTCTATATCTTTACAATTCAGTTTTTACATATTTTGTTATTAATTCTTTAAGTTGCTTAATTGACTCTTGATCTGCACATTGTTGATTTATCATTTGATATATTATCATTAAGTAATTTGAATTTGTAAAGATTGTTTTTTTGAAAAACTTGTTTTGAAAGAAATCGTATCATTCAAGATTCCAAGAATTAGAATAATTTATTATTGTCTGATAATAATCGATTACTCTGCGTGACAATTGATTATCCTAGACTGTTATTGTAATATTTGTGATTAATTGGAAAAGCAGCTTTAGTGAACCACTACACCTATTAACCCCCATCTAGGTGTGTTTTACTCTGTGTTTACCTAGTAGAACACTCTAGAAACCACACATGAGGGGACTAAAGAAGTTAAGCGGTCTAGACTCAATACTCTCTCCCAATAATATGAGATGTTTTGCATGAAAGTATGAGAGAAAATTCTTGACCTCCAAAAGAGGTTTAATCATCTTACAAATCATTTGATTACATTGGGCAAGGTGTTGTCAAATAGTGACATGAACTTGAAAGTTCTAAGATCATCAACTAGACAATGGAAACCCAAAGTGACAGCCATTTCTGAAAAGAAAAGTTTATCATGCACTATTTGATAAACTGCAAGAATATGAATTGGAATTAAGCCAAGTTGATCAACATGAGGAACAAGAAATGAAGAGGAAAAACATTTCTCTTCATGCAAAGGAAGAAACATATGAATCTTCTAAAGATGAATAAGAAAAGCAAGATATGGAGGATATGAGCATGCTGATGAGGATAGAATGATTAATGGTATAAAGTGTAAAGAAAATAGAGCAAATAATAACCATTCAAATAGAAAATACACAAGTTCGATATAACCAAATATCAAGCAATAGTTCTTACAAAACCAAATTAATCAACAAAATTATGAGAAATTAGCGAAAAGAGTGCATGAAGTACATAATAGGTTCAAACATATTACGACCAAACCAACAAAATACATTCTTAAAAGACACAAACACCCTAGACTCTAGCCAACCCTATCTAGATTAATCCTGAGGTGGTGGTAGTGGTGATGAATATCCATGTGTGACATGCACAATGATGATAATGCGGTCAAGATCCATGGTTAACCTCTCCTATTGTTGTTGGAACTCAACTGACATTAAGTCTCTCAAAGACTGAAAATGATCATTAATACATGCATTTAGGCGTTGTTCCATGGCATCCAAGTCTGCTAGTCCAAACGATGGTTCCTGAGGTATAGTAGTAACCCCGACTTGTTGTTGTTCAGGGTTTGGCTAACTAGGATTTGCAACAATGTCTTCATCAGATGAGTCTCTGTTCACATTGGCATTGTGATCCTCTTGATACATCCATACATTACCAATCGTGTAAATGCCCATTTTGTGAATGAGATTGTCACCTACTAGGTGCTCTCAGAATTAGTAACCATGACGTCTACATCTGATGTATCAAGTTCCAAATAATCAATAACACGGGAGATGAATATCCCATAAGCAAGTAGCCTAGATGAAGATGAAGTAATACCAATCATAACCTTTAAAATTTCAACAGGCCAGTTTGTTGTATTTCCTTCTCTTATAGAAAACATAAGCTTGAGATTAATGATGGTTGGTTGAGCATGGTTTGTGTTTCTCTTAACAAAAATGTATGCAATTAAGTAATGCAGCAGTCGATTTTAAATAGACAATGACCCAGCCTTGGTCAATTCACCTTGTACATATAAATGAGGTCCTCTTAAACATGATTTATACATCTCAATAGCGTCGAATGAGTCTGATAACTCATTGTTATAATCTCTTAACATAGATCCACCGTTTAATAATCCTCCAACATCCAAAAACAATTCCTCATCCAAATTAATCATTTATTCCATAACCATTGAAGCATATACCCTATCCTTATACTGAAGATTACTATAGAATTCCCTTATGAGTGATGGACATATTTTACCTTTCAATTCCATAAATTGATTTCCACCTTGAGCTTTTAATCTATGCGGGTAGTCGAATCCTTGTTCCACCATCCCAGCAATATCCGCATAGCGAATATAGGTCTATTTCCTTCCTTGAAATTTCCTAGTCTAACTTCTTGAAGGATTGGAGAGTAATAAGGGTCACCATGGTACTTTCTTCCACCTTGAGTGAAATAGGAACCTATGTCCACACTTCGTGGACGCTTAGTAATGGTCTTCACCCTTCTTGGACACAATTCACTCATAATTTTTAGTTATTAGAGTGATTAATCAATTGAACAATCGATTTTCCGAATTTGGGATTAGGGTTTCTAAAAGGGGAAAAGGTCAGGGTTTTGGATTTTGGTGAAATTGAAGATTTTAGGAAGATGGAAATGATGTAGTAGGAATCGGATTTGCTTTTGCTGAGGTAGAGATCACTTAATTTGAGGATAAATCTAGAAGGGGTGAAGCAAAGAGGTTTTAGGGTTTTAGTGTAAAATGACCCAGAACAACACTTGAATATGTTATATACATGTCATTAATCGATTAATTATATGTGTTAATCGATTAAATACTTTTAAAAAAATTCAATTTTCAGAAATTTGAGCCCAGGAAATCAATTAAGAAACTTGTTAATCGATTAAAACAAGAAGAATATTTATTTTTTGGGTACTAGATCTCAAATTAATTGATTAAAACACATAACAATCGAATAAGAATATAACTAAGACAAATTTTAGTGCATTTGTTAGATTTCTAGGGGATGCTAAGATAATATTCTCAAGACACTAACCTAAAAGGTATGTGATACACTAAAGAAGTATAAAATATCATGAATTCAGTTAAGCATAGGAATCATGCATTCAAAACACATATCATACGTAAGCATATTCTAAAGATCAAGATAAGGCATACAACACCTGAAAGTTCTCTAAGTAATAGATAGAATGTATCATATGGAAGGGGCTTGGTGAAAATATCAACCAATTGCTTTGTGGTTTCAACAAATAAGAGAATATAATCACCTTTTTGCACATGATCTCTTAAAATATGGTGTCTTATTTCAGTATTCCTAGTTCTATAATATTGAATGGGATTCTCTGATAGGTTGATGGCACTTATGTTATCACACTTCATCGATATTTTTACAAGATTTAGACCGAAGTATAATAGTTGTTACTTCAGCCATAATATTTGACTGCAACACACGTTGGCGGCAATGTATTCTGCTTTGGCGGTAGACAAAACAATACATGCTTGCTTTTTACTATGCCAAGATACTAAGGAGCTAGCCAAAAGGTGGCAAGTTCCACTAGGAATTTCCCGGTCCAACTTACATCCCGTGAAGTCAGAGTCAGAATGTCCAATCAAGGATAATGAGGCATCCCTAGGATACCATAAACCCATAGATAATATTCCTTTTAAATTCTTCCTAATACGTTTTACAACACTAAAGTGTGACTCCCTAGGATACCATAAACCCATACATACACTAAACATAATATCAGGACGACTAGTAGTTAGATAAAGCAATGAACCAATTATTTCTCAATATTTTGTTATTGTTGAAAGACGTTTTATGTCGAGGGACATAACACGTTTCCAATCGATTTATTTAGTTATTGGTTTATTCTTTGCTAGCCATCTCGGCTTTGTTTGCAAGAATTTCCATCCGATATAATGGTTTCAAGAATATTCCATTTGATCAAAAACTTAGCTTTATTGAATTATTAATAATTACATATCATCTCGGTTTTGTGGAATAAATTCCAACTCCGATTTAATGGTATGAATTTAGCGAATTAAAACAAGTGATAATGAGTGATATTTATTTATTTAGTGACTTTATTTATCTACTCCATTTTCGGGTTTCTTTTAACCATACCATAAAGGTCGGTCTCATTCTATTAAGTTAACCATACCATTTCTTACGCAAGGTTGGTATCAAAGAATAATAAAATGAACAAAATAATAAAGTTAGAAGTTAACGGTGCCACTTCTTTAGAAGGATTGATATAAAGAATAAAGAATAAAGCAAAAAATAAATGTTAGGTGCAGAAAAGTAAATGACAAAAAGTAAATGTTAGTTGCGGAAAATAAATGACAAAAAGTAAATGTTAGTAGTTAGATCACTCATTATGACTATGTAGTTTTCCTTTACACAAAGATGCAATTTATGAATTAAATTGCTCTTTGATTCAATGTTTCTTTCTTTGTCAACAAATAAAATTTAGTTGATAACACTTTACAATTTTACATTTTGTATCTCTTTCAAAATTCAATTGTAGTATATTATAGGGTTATGTCGAATCACAAGGAATTGCCTAATAGAACATTATTATATACATGTTATATTACTAATAAAGTTTGAACATATTTTTGGTTTGATTTTGTTTATGAAATTTTAACAAGTAAACAAATAAACATAAACAACTAATATGCACAAATCCTTGAGGAGAAAATTTAGTTTGAATGATGGAAATATTTCTTAACATGTTTCTACGAAAAATGTTTATAAAAGTTATGTGTTATACTTTGGTTATTCCAAACACCAGTTCAAAAAATTTCCCCAGTCCCCAACGAGAAAAAGTGATTTTCAAACCTTGCAAAATACACTAATAAATAGAAAACTGCCACTCGATGAAATAAGTTGTCACTCCTTATTTCAGGCTTCGTAAACATTTATTAGACTTGATTACAAGTTGCTTAAAATGGATGCTTTGATTTGGCAAATGAACTAAGGTGTATTCCTACTCTTTAGTTCATTTGTCAAGACTTTAAAAAGAAGCATTTTGGATCTTGAAATCAAGTTTTAGGTGATCAAGCTAAAACCGAATTAAGCACTTTCTAAAGAATTGAAATTGCCAAAGTAATAACTTAAACATAATTTATTATAATGAAACAAGAAATTACAAGAAATATTAATGAGCCAAAATTCCACTAAGGTTTAGAAGCATTAGCCATATTAATCCAAAGATTTAAGACACTTTACCATGCACAAATGAGATTCCAAAATTAATTTTTACATCTCATTTGATTACTCCTTCTCCTCTTGAATTAAGGAGAAACTACAAAATAAACTTACCTAAACTACTTTGGAATAGAAATTCTCCAAGAAATTACAAAGAAGAAAGTGTAGAGGAAGAGAGAATTTCGGATGTGAGTTGTATGTGTAAAATATAGAATGTTTTGAATGCTTTGAAGTGCCTCCTATTTATAGGAGTTTTCTGCCACCGCCAAGCTGCTCAATTCCACTGCCAAGCTGCTGACTAAACCCTTCAGCATGGGTTTGGTTGCTTGAGGCTAAGTCACCCAAGCTATTGTGAGCTACTTGACCAGCTATTGTGAGCTACCTCTGAAAAGCCTATGGAGGCTACTTGTAGTGAGGTCATGCATGTTGTCATGGTTGCTTGGTGGCTAAATCAAGTTGACCAACTTGCTGAGTGCACGCTGCCAAGCTCCTATGTGGCACCGCTAAGCTGCCTGTTTGAGCAACTTTGACCGTGCTGAGGGTAATGTGGTTTGGTGCTTGCTGATCTGGTCAGGTGTGTGGTTCCAAGTTGGGCGGTTAAGGTACTCCGCTAAGCTGCCTGCTTGAGCAGGTTGGCTTGTGTTCTGATTGTGTTAGGTTGAGTATGACCAAGCCAAGTTGGTGTCCATGTCAGCTAAGTGTGGATTTGGTCCTAGCTAAGCTGCTTAGTGAGCAGCTTCATGTTGAATCCACGAGGACTGGAAATTATGCTACATTTGCATTGCATTTAACTTGAATTTTAGGACATAATTAGGACTTTAGGAATGTTTTTAGCTTTTATTTCTCTTTGTTTGGGTTGAGCGGATGTTTTCAGCTATGTTGTGCAGTTTGGATGGATTAAAGCCAAAAAGAGTCGAGATTGGGTGCAAGAAGATTGAATTCAGTGTTGAGGTTATGCGAAGCCCAATTGAAAGGCCAAAAGAATTCATACATGTTATATTCTATTCCTAGTTTTAGATTTTGTAATTAGGATAAAAAAGGGTTCTCCCTCAAGGACTATTACACTTTACATTACAATTCTCTAATTTAGAATTTGGTATTCTCTTCTCCATAATGAGTGAGTAATTCCCTTTATTTCTAGGATTGGGGGTACGCCCTTTTACATTCAATAAATACTTATTCTTACTTCTAGAAACCCCTGAGAATCCTAATACTACTCTCGTGAATTAGGTTTCTAGTTTGAATAACTAAATGGTCAGATAATTGGGTTCACATCTTGGTCCTTCCCCAATGTATCTAAGAGGTGTAATTTGTTGGGCAGACAACTCACACGAATAAAACTCGGTTTAATGACCCAAATCACAACACTCAATGAAATAGAAGTAAATATAAGTATTTATTGAATGTAAAAGGGCATAGCCTCAATCCTAGAAGCAAAGGGAATTACTCACTCGTGATAGAGAAGAGAATACCAAATTCTTCATTAGAGAATTATAATGTAAGGTGTGTAAAATCCTTGAGGGAGAACCCTTATTTATCCTAATTATAAAATATTGGGCTAAGCCCAACAAAACAAATCTGAAAAATAGGAATATAATATAACATCTATGAGTTCTTTTGGCCCTTCAATTAGTCTTCGCATAACATCAACACTGAATTCAATCTTCTTGCACCCAATCTCTACTCTATTTGGCTTTAATCCATCCAAACTACACAACATAACTAAAAACACCCGCTCAACCCGAACAAAGAGAAATAAAAGCTAAAAAAATCCTACAGTCCTAATTATGTCCTAAAAAGCATGTTAAATGCAATGCAAATGTAGCATAATTTCACACTTATCAAATCCCCTCAAGCTTATTTCTTGCTTGTCCTCAAGCAAGTATTATGTCTAACTTTCACAATCATGTATGAATGGTGATATAGAAACCATGACCCAAAATAACAATCAATCTCATGTTAGTTTTGAAACAATCCAGACATAAAGACAAGACAATCATAAACAAATTTATTTCAAGCTAAGTCCTTAAGTCATAATAATTGCATGAATTAGGGTCACTCTTCTCTCATCACTCACATGTATTTAAAGGTCATAGTGTTTCACTTAAAGAGTTCATGAAAGTAAATTAACATATGCTTGATTATAGACCAAATCGCCACTAAATATATTTGAATGCATGCAAAAATCAAGAGGTCTTCAAATGGTTGTAATAGGGCTAAGGTGAATGATTTAATGTGGAATAATCAAAGAAATATAATTCAAAATGCTTATAAATGTTTCCTAAAATACTTAAACATTTCAGATATTTGATTAAAGCATTGAGATTCTCTTAATAGGCTTTAATTTATCATATGATATTTTTTCAATCAACATTTCTCCTTATAACACACTTTTTTTCAGTCTCTTCTCTTTTAGTATACTTTGTATTTTTTATTTTCTTTTTCTTTTTCTTTTTGTTATGATTTTCTAAAAGAGAAGGGACGAAATTTATTTATTTATTTTGTTCTTCACCTTTTTATGGATTCTTTCATCACACATGATATTTTTATATTTCTCATTGCTTCACCAAACCCTCATTTGAGTAGCTATAAAAAAGTCTTTAAAGATTTGGCTCAAAATTAGACAACTAATGAGTTTTCAATGTTTATAGCAAGTAGTTGAAGGTCAAAAGAAAAAGTCTTGATTGCATCTATCATTTTAATGCATACAGACAGACTTCAATCTTGAAACGATCACAAATCAAGTTCTAGAATATACCATCATATAAAATTATGCACTCATGAAAGAGAAAAAAGGTTTTATGCAATTGTCAATTCAAATCAGAACCCTTATTGTGTTTGGCCCAAGTTTCTCACGTTTGGTATATTCAGCAAAAGTTATGAAAAAATAACCTTTATTTAACCAAATCTAATTCACAATTGTCAAATCTAATGTATTTCATGTTATTATTCTATCAGCAATTTTTTTCTTCCATTAGGGTCACAAATCAACAATCATCATTCATGCATACTTTTTCTTTTAAAGCAGATAGACAACATATACAACAAAGTAAAGGATAGATGATATATGAGACATATGATAATGCAGGATAATATGATTATTCAACCTAAAAATTTTAAAATCTATATGGTATACATGACATGAATGAACTATCTAAATGAAAAACCCCCTCAAACTTAGAAATTTACATTGTCCTCAATGTAAAAATCTAAACAATAAGAGAAAGAAAAAGAAAACTCACGGGTTAGGTAGAAAGTACCCTTAACTCATGTTCCAATTATAAGTGGTGACTTCATTGGGTGTACTAGAAATACCTGCAAAATAAGAGAAAAAGGTCCCAAATGACCATATATCCTAGATGGACTAGGTGCAAATTTTCTAGGCAGCACCACTACAAAGGCTACAAACTCAAGGAGGCACTAAAGCCAACACTAAAATACTGGATTTAAAAATGTACCTTTAGCTTGGGTTGTCTCCCACAAAGCGCTTGTTTAATGTCATTAGCTTAACGATTGATCTTTGTAGCTCATATAGGATCCAAGAAGGCGATGTTTTTTTGTTTCTCCAATCGCTCATCTGCTAGATAATGCTTCAAACATTGACAATTCACCTTGAAGTTTCCCCTTTTCTCATTCCATATCTCAATTGTTCCATAAGGGTAAACCTTGGTGACTCTGAATGGACCTGACAATCTAGAATTTCGCTTCCCTGGAAAGAGCCTCAACCTAGAGTTGAAAGGGAGAACTAGTTCTCCTACGTGTAATTCTCTATGGAGTATGTGTTTTTCATACCATCTTTTGGTTCTTTCTTTGTAAGTGCGAGCATTCTCATAACGATCCAACCGTAGTTCTTCCAACACTTGCAGTTGGAATTTCCTCTTTTCTCCAGCAACTTTCATATCAAAGTTTAGCAATTTGACTGCCCAATATGATTTATGCTCTAGTTCCACTTGTAGGTGGCATGGCTTACCATAAATCAAACATAATGGTGACATACCAATAGGTATTTTATATGCAGTACGGTAAGCCCATAAAGCATCTTCAGGCTTTCAATCTCATGATTTGGTACTTCTACTTGACCACTTGTTTGAGGGTGGTAAGTGGTACCAACTTGATGAGAAACATCATACTTCTTCAAGAGGTTTTCAAAATGTCTTTCAATGAAGTGTGAGCCTCCATCACTAATAACTAGCCTCAGAACCCCAAACCTTGGAAATATGATCTTGGTAAACAGTTTGATTACTGTTTTAGCATCATCGTGTGGAGATGAAATTGCCTCCACCCACTTAGAAACATAATCGACTGCCACCAAGATATATTTGTTGTTGTTCAAAGTAGGAAAAGGTCTCATATAGTCAACTCCCCAAAAATCAACGATCTCCACCTCAAGGATAGGGTTCATTGGCATTTTATACCTTTTTGATAAGTTCCCCACCCTTTGGCAAGAATCACATATAAGAACAAAAATCCTTGTATCTCTGAATATGTGTGGCCAAAAGAAACCACATTGGAATACCTTCGCTATTGTTTTTGAAGTACTAGCATAGCCTACATAAGAGGCAGAGTGATAATAGCTCAAGATCTTTGACACTTCTTCTATAACACATCTTCTGTAAATACCATCAGCACAGAATCGGTATAGGTAAGGATCATCCCAGATATACTTCTTCAGATCTGAGAAGAATTTCTTTTTCTATTGCGGTGCCATTTCAGGTGGAAGAATCTTGCTGACCAAATAGTTTACAAAGTCAGCATAACAAGGTGCCTCTACAATATCGAGGAGGAGGAGTTGCTCATCAGGAAAGGAATCATCAATAGGTATGTCCTCCTCTCCTCCACTTGGATATTCAAGCCGAGATAAGTGATCTACAACTGGATTATCTGTTCCATTTCTATCAACAATCTTCAGATCAAATTCTTACAGAAGGAAAATCCATCGGATGAGATGTGACTTGGCTTCTTTCCTACTCATCAAGTATCTCAAGGCTGAGTGAACATTATGGACTATAAATTTAGAACCTACTAGGTGGGACCTAAATTTTTCAAAGGCAAACACAACAGCTAGTAGCTCCTTCTCTGTGGTGGCATAGTTGGCTTGAGCTCCATCAAGTGTTTTGCATACATAGTATATTGCATGCATCTTCTTGTCCTTCTTTTTGCCCAACACTGCTCCCACGACATAGTCACTAGCTTCACACATCACTTCAAAGGGAAGATTCCATTCTGGTGATTGTAATATTGGTGCAGTGACCAATGCCTCCTTCAATCTGTAAAACGATTCTAGACAAGCATCACTAAAATAAAATGCACTATCTTTCATTAAAATGTTAGAAAGCGATTTCACAATTTTTGAAAAATCTTTTATGAATCTGCGGTAAAATTTTGCATGGCCTAAGAAACTTCTAACACCTTTTATGTTAATTGGTGGTACCATATTTTCTATTACTACAATTTTTGTCATGTCCACCTCTATCCCTTTTCCTAAAATTCAATGCCCCAAAACAATACCCTCGCGCACTATGAAGTGACATTTTTCCCAATTTAATACAACATTCACTTCCTCACATCTCTGCAATATTTTTGTCAAATTTGTTAAACAATCATAAAATGAAAGTCCATAAACAAAAAAATAATCCATAAAAACTTCCATTATATTTTCTATAAAATCAGAAAATGTTGCAGTCATGCATCTTGGAAAAGTGGTTAGGCATTACATAGCCCAAAAGGCATTCTCCTATAGGCAAAGGTGCCATAAGGACATGTAAAAGTAATTTTTTGTTGGTCTTCATGATGAATGGAGATTTGATAAAATCCTGAGTACCCATCTAAATAGCAGAAATATTCGTGTGTAGCAAGTCTTTCGAGAAAATAGATTAATGAATGGGAGAGGGAAGTGATCTTTCCTAGTAGTTGTGTTTAATTTTCTATATTCAATGCACATTCTCTAACTAGTGATTGTTCTAGTTGGTATTAATTCATTTTTCACAACATTCAATCCTCCCTTTTTAGGAACAACATGAACTAGGCTAACCCATTCAGTATCAGATATAGGATATATTTCTCCAGCATCTAAAAGTTTCAACACTTATTTCCTAACCACTTCTTTCATATTAGGATTTCGTCTCCTCTGGTTTTCAATTAAAGTTTTATGGTTAGGTTTCATGAAAATTCTATGCATGCAAAAAGAAGGGTTTGTGCCCTTTATATCATCTAATGTGTATTCTATAACCTTCCTATTCATTCTTAGGACCCTTAGCAATTTTTCAGTTTCTAATTTATTTAATTTAGCATTAACAACAAATGGATAAGATGAATTAGGTCCAAGAAATTCATACCTGAGGGTGGAGGGGAGTGTTTTTAATTCAATTTTAAGTATTTTCCCCACCTACCAATCTTCAGATTTGGGCATTGCCTTCAAGGTTTCATTTTGTGGGTTGTGAGGAAGTGTTGGTTTTGAATTCAAAATTTCAATAACCTCGGCAACTTCCTCATCAACGCCCAAAGTGTCACCATCTACTATGCATCTCTTTAAGGGATCCTTAGATTGCACTCTAGCTGCTTCCTTTTTCACAACTTGGTTCAGCATATCAACCCTAAAATATGATTCCTCAAGTGAAGGTTGTTTAATATATTTAGCAATATCAAACTCAACTTTTTCATGCCCTATGCTTAGGGAAAGTTTTCCATTCTTTACAACAATTATAGCACTAGCAGTAGCCAAAAAGGGTCTACCTAGTATGATTGGGATTTGTGGGTTTTAACTGACCTATCCGCTAATTGTAGTGATATAGTGGTGGGTTTTAGAACACCCCTTCTAATTAAACATGGGATAGAAGACTACCATGTTTTTTAATTTATGAGGTAATTTATTTTGAATTAAGGCACTGCACTCCTCAATTAAAGCAATTGTTTCATAAACCTCTAGTTTTCCTTTTTAGATAAAATATCCTTAAGAAGTTTTGTGTATGTAGGCATCTCCTACAGTGCCTTGGCTAATCTTTGGGGAAAAGGAACTGGTGGTACATATGATAGTGGAGCTACATACTTAGACACCTTTTCAAAATTTTGCTCCCCTTTAGGAGGTTGTGTCTCAGTATGTTCCTCTTCTACTTGTGGTTTTTTCCTAAATTGAGGAATATCACTCGGTTCATTTCCACTCCTTAATTTGACAACTTTACAATGTTCATTATTTGGATTTTTTTTTCTGGTTGTCCTAGAAAATTCCTCATTTGCCTATTAGGATTACTAGCTTGTTGGGCAATTTGTGGTTCTAGTATTTTACCATGGATGGTAATGTTTTCTATTTTAGAATTCAAGTCATTGAGCATGTTTGAAAATTTTTTATTAATCATGACTTGATCTTCATGAAATTTATTTTGGTTAGCAAGCAATTTTTCCTAACCATCCATAATGTTTTAAGAGTAGGGTCAATAGGAGAAGATTGTACATGTGGAAACCTTGTTGGAGGTTTCCTATTACCTGGCCCATCCTGGTATTGATGATTCAGAGTGTTGTTGCTCCTCCAAGAAAGGTTGGGATTTTTCTGTCTGTATGGTGGGATGAATTGTTGAACGCTCCTCTCCTTATAGTCATAGTAGTTGCATGATTCAGGTTGTTCATTGACCAATGCAACATGTTCAGGTTTAGAGAAGTGTTTGCATTCAGACCACTCATGACCTTTAGATCCACATCCCTAACAAGTTATAGTAGACCCAATAGCGTTAGCATTATATTTTCTAGCTTTCTAAACCTTTGAGAAAGGTTCTACAACATGGAAATTATCTTCTCCATCTGATTGCCTGAATATTATGCACCAGAGTCTCTTCTTGGATGATATCTCCTCTCATTTTCCCATCGGTGATGATTGGAAACTACATTCTCTATGATCTTTGAAGCAACATCAATTCCTTTGCATATAAAGGCACCACCAGCTGTAGAGTCCAACAATTGTTATGATGGAAAGCCTAGCCCACTATAGAAGTTATAAACCAGCATCCAAGGTGGAATACCATGATGAGGGCAAGCTTCAGTCAACTCATTTAATCTTTCCCATGCTTCAGCTATTGACTCCCCATCCTTATGACAGAAGTTCTGGATGAGGTGCCTATAGTGCACAGTTGTGGAAGGAGGAAAGTATTTGTTGAGAAGAGCCTCCTCCAAAGTTCGCCATGTTGCTTTAATTTCAACATTTTGATTCCTTAGCCACGTCTTAGCTCTATCTCTAAGGGAATATGGAAACATGCAAAGACGAATGGCATCTTGAGAAGCCCCATGGATCCTTACAGTCTCAAAGAATTCCAAGAACGAATCAATATGGGCATTTGGATCTTCATGAGCTCCTCCTCCAAATTGGATTTGCATGACCATTTGGATCAGAGTAGATGGCAAAGAAAAGTTCTCTTCCTCAATAGCTGGGAGGATTATCCAGGACATGAACTACGAACATTAGGGGCTGCGTAGTCGCGAAGTGGTTTTTCATCTCGTTTAGCCATTGTTTGTACACGTGCACGTCTTTCTCTCACTCTTTCTCTTTGTTGCCTTCTTCTTCTACGGAAATACCTTTCTGGCTCTGAGTAGTAATTTGAACTTTGCATAAACCAAATGGGCAACCTGCAAAGGTACCAAGAAAAAGGAAAATGTGTAATACATTGGAGTAAAGTAATGAATTAATTCAGAATTAAAGAAATTTTGACTCAGTCCCCAGCAGCGGCGCGAGAAACTTGATAGAGTAAATAGCAAGTGCAAGATTATATCGTCAAGTAATAAAATATCGACCTCACGAGGACTGGAAAATTCCATTAATTATAACAATTAATTTATCCTTAACTCAAATAGGAATTAAAAGTGAATTTAGAACAATTGAGCAATTGACAATAATAATTATGAAAATATTAAAAATGATTAAAATCTAATTTAGGAATAGTTCCCAGGATATGGGTTACCGCCTTTACACTCGCAAATCCTTGTTTTACTTCTTTTCATGAACTTTGAGTTGTGAGGGTGAATTGCTCTCTGATATCAATCAAATCCTTTACTTGGATCTTTCTATCCAATCGATCTGAAGCAGCCCAAGGTGAATTCCAGAAACCCCCAAGTATCCTAATACTACTCTCATGACTTAGGATTCTAGTTTGAATAACTGAATGGTCAGATAGTTGGGTTCACCTCTCGGTCCTTCCCCAGTGTATCTAAGAGGTGTAATTTGTTGGCTAGACAACTCACACGAATAAAACTCAGTTTAATGATCCAAATCACAACACTCAATGAAATAGAAGTAACAATAACTATTTATTGAATGTAAAAGGGAATAGCCCCAATCCTAGATCAAAGGGAATTACTCACTCATGATGGAGAAGAGAATACAAAATTCTTCATTACAGAATTGTAATGTAAAGTGTGTAAAATCCTTGAGGGAGAACCCTTATTTATCTTAATTCACAACACTCAATGAAATAGAAGTAACAATAAGTATTTATTGAATGTAAAAGGGAATAGCCCCAATCCTAGATCAAAGGGAATTACTCACTCATGATGGAGAAGAGAATACAAAATTCTTCATTACAGAATTGTAATGTAAAGTGTGTAAAATCCTTGAGGGAGAACCCTTATTTATCTTAATTACAAAATATAGGGCCAAGTACAACAAAACAAATCTAAAAACTTGGAATCTAGTTTGAATAACTGAATGGTCAGATAGTTGGGTTCACCTCTCGGTCCTTCCCCAGTGTATCTAAGAGGTGTAATTTGTTGGCTAGACAACTCACACGAATAAAACTCAGTTTAATGATCCAAATCACAACACTCAATGAAATAGAAGTAACAATAACTATTTATTGAATGTAAAAGGGAATAGCCCCAATCCTAGATCAAAGGGAATTACTCACTCATGATGGAGAAGAGAATACAAAATTCTTCATTACAGAATTGTAATGTAAAGTGTGTAAAATCCTTGAGGGAGAACCCTTATTTATCTTAATTCACAACACTCAATGAAATAGAAGTAACAATAAGTATTTATTGAATGTAAAAGGGAATAGCCCCAATCCTAGATCAAAGGGAATTACTCACTCATGATGGAGAAGAGAATACAAAATTCTTCCTTAGAGAATTGTAATGTAAAGTGTGTAAAATCCTTGAGGGAGAACCCTTATTTATCTTAATTACAAAATATTGGGCTAAGCACAACAAAACAAATCTAAAAAATAGGAATATAATATAACATCTCTGACTTATTTTGGCCCTTCAATTGGTCTTCGCATAGCCTCAACACTGAATTCAATCGTCTTGCACCCAATCTCTACTCTTTTTGGCTTTAATCCATCCAAACTGCACAACATAGCTAAAAACACCCACTCCACCCGAACAAAGAGAAATAAAAGCCAAAAACAATCCTAAAGTCCTAATTATGTCCTAAAATGCAAGTTAAATGTATGCAAATGTAGCATAATTTCATACTTATCATCTGACTGTGCCAGGTTAGTGTCCAGTTCAGCTAGGTATGGGTTTGGTCCAAGCTAAGTTGCTTAGTGAGCAGCTTCATGTTGACTCCATGCTTTCCACATATGCCAAATTTTGTTGAGTCATGCTTAAGGCTAAGCACATAGCTTGCCATATCAAGCTTAAGCATGTCATGTGTGGAGCATTTTGGCCTATTTTGAACATTTTGCTTGCACTTAATTATTTCTTCTCTTTTGCACTGAAATCCTACAAAATAAAATAAAAAAGAAATACACAAAGCATATATACAAGATTGTGATATTTTATCCAAAAAGTGTTGAATTAAGTTGGTTTTCTCAATTTTCCAAGGATTAGTGCCATAAAAAGTGTAAGAAATTTAGGCATTTTTGGCACTTATCAGTTACCTCTATAACTTCACCTCTTTCATCCTTGTCGAGATAGCATGATGATGCCATAGGCGTTGTCACTTCTTTGCATTTTTCCATCTTGAATTTTCATTTGGTGAGCGAATATCTTGCTGCTCATCTTATTAACTTTATCCTTCAGTGACAAATCAAGAAACGTTGATCAATCACCTCGTCATATGCCTTGAACATCTACTATCCCAACACTAGTGTTGTCCATGCGTCCGAAGGCATATCTGCAAAACAATTTACATGGCTTGTTAGGGTACCCAAGTTATATTGGGTCCCTTCTTGTTAGTAACCAAGGGATCTAGTCCATTTTGCACCCATACATATATGCCACTTGGCACACCATATTTTCTAACATAGCAAGATATTGATGTATGATCATATGTACCATAGTAAAAACAAGTAGGCATGTTATGATTATATCTATTATGCATGTGAACTACTTCTTTCCTATATGGTTTTCTATTATTATTAGGTTTGTAGCCTTGATCTGCATGGTTACCTACATTTCTAGAAGTCGTAAGTAAGTTGTTTAGGTTTTGACTACTACAGGTGAACTTAGCTAATTTCTCTTTCAATTTATAATCTTCAACATATAAAACATCACATTGGTCACATATAGGAGCCTCAATTAATATAGTACAACAAGTACATCAGGCACAAGAGTAAATAAGATCTAGAGTCTCATTTTCTAATTTAAGTTCAATTAATTCTTCTTGCATTTTAACATTTTTCTTTTCATGCAACGTGATGACTCTTTTCCTATCTAATTAATTTTAGGCAATTTCTTTAACTCCTCGTGTAACTCAACAAAAGCACTATAAAGTTCATCATACGTAGGAGACTCTTTAGAACATGAAGAAGTGTCAAAATATTGCAACTCATTTGTGTCATCCTCATCACTTGAGATGCCAACTTCTTGAGTATTTGCCATTAGACACAACTTGGAAGACTCCTCCTCTTCAGATGTGCTTCATGTTGTTTCATCCTCCGGAATGTCTCAAACTATATATGTTATCTTGGACTTGAATTCTCAGGGATTGTTCTTGTCGTTCTCAATTTTCTTGAGGTAGCTCGGGCATTGATAGTGCATGTATAGTGATTTTGGTAAAATGATGCAAGGGAGTTTGAAATGTCCATGATGGGAAAGTTTTATTACCTTCTTGGACTAAAAATCAAACAAATCAAGGATGACATTTTGGTCAGTCAATCTAAAGAGTGCAAGGATCTGGTGAAGCATTTTGAAACGGGTGACTGCAAACCAATTGCCATTCTATGGGTTCTAGAACATACATAGATTCTGATGAAGCTAGAAAATTTATTGATATCTCTAATTATCGAGGTATGATTGGTTCCCTACTTTATAATGTTTAGTGTCTGTCTTTATGTACGTTACCAGTCCTAACCCACAATGTCACCTCTTAATATCGTTAAAAGATGTTGGGTGCCAGCAATGTAAATCACACCTAGAGTGGCGTGAATAGGTGTAGCGGATCACTAATCTCACTTTTCCAAAAAATGTGCAAAACATAAAGCTACTGTTATTAATTGATTATTAACCTAGTTAATCAGTTACTTACAGCTCGAGTTAATCGATTATAAACAGATTTAATTGATTATATTGTATCTTGTTATTCTTGAAAACCAGATTTCTTGCAAAGCAAACAATGATAATTAACAATCTTTATTGCCTTAAATTGATTCTTGATTTTAACACAGATTAATAATAGTAAGAAATCAATAAACTACACAGAAATCAACCAATTAAGAAATCAATAAAGACTGAAATGTAAAAGTGATAGGGAAAGAAGAATGCTCAAGGATTTTTATCATGGTTTGTTTGCGGGTTTACTTGTAAACTACATCTAGACCTCCCATTCTGATCTCGGGAGATTTTTTTTTCAATATTGGAAAATAATTGTTTGATAGAATCACACTTCCAATACACCTAACAAGAACTTCTTTCTTGAATCTAATGAACCAACTCGCTCCGTTTGACCACATAACTCACCTACTCAGATACCACACCTTTCGCGATTTTGGCCCCAGCCGAAGCTTCGCCCTATCCAAGACTTCATGCCTTTGTGAAGACACAAATTCTCTTTTCACAATAATACTAACATATCAAGAGAACCAATCCTTGTTTTTCACAATGTTAGTTGAGTTATCGATGCACACTTAATGTGAAGATACAAACTCTGAACCCAACTCTAAAAATATCTACAAAACTCTCACAAGAAGCCTAAAATTAAATGTGACGTAATGTAGTGCTATTTCAATGAATGAAAACTAAAGCACTCTAGCAAACAATGTAAGATTTCATTCACTTTCACTCAAAGAATAAGCAAGATGATATGAAATTTTTGTACTGAGAATATTGGTTTTATTTCTCTCAATGAAAATTATGAATCTTCTTAATAATGCACATGGGTAGAAAATACAACTTTTATATGAAACAGATTTTACCTGACATTAATCGATTATCTACTATCTTAATCGATTAACGTGTTTATGCAAAACAGTTTACATGTTAAGGCTTAGTTGATTAGCAATCTCTTTAATCAAAAAATAATCCAGAAACCTAGGAAGTTAACCACTGTAACTCCTTTAATCGATTACACCAATCCTTAATTGATTAACGAATTTCCACATGACATAATCGATTATAACTTATTATAATCGATTAATATCTATGAAAATGGTTTTTATTAATGCATGGTAAACGCTATGTGATGAATGAACATGCAAAACATGATTTCGAAATAGATAAAACTTTTATGCACAAAAACTATGTATGCTTAATGCTTATGTATAATTCTACTTATCATATATGTTTAGATGTAATGCCTCAATCTGTATGAATTTCATTTTAAACTTTTATTATACTTCCTTCCACCTAAGGTTTACCTAACCTAGACTCAAAACTAGACAATCATCTTAGGACTTCTAGAGTATTAAAATAATCCTAAGTCTATGGTGTTGACCTCGAGTCATCGACATGTTGTTTGTTGTGATGTCCATATCTTCAAGCTTCCATTTAAATCCTTGTCTTCATCAAAACTATGTAGGTCAATCATAGAGGTAACATTTGAATATTTAGCATTTCAAAAGAATAATGAAATATCTTAAAGGCACACTTCATATGGGACTATGGTATCCAAAAAGAAGTCTTTGTGACTTGGTAGAATACTCGGATTCGGATTTTGGTGGATGCAAAACTGAGAGGAAAAGTACAAGTGGTATTTTTCATATTGTAGGAAATGCTCTAGTCTCATGGTCTTGTAAGAAGCAAGCATGTTTTACTCTAAGTACTACTGAGGCAGAATATATAGCAGCAGGTAGTTGTTGTACCCAAATATTGTGGCTCAAGCAACAATTGTGAGATTAATTATAGGTTAGACTTAGGATGCATTCCCTTGAAATGTGATAATACTAGTGCTATAAACCTCACAAAGAATTTGGTGATGCATTCCCGAACCAAACATGTTGATATAAGGCAACACTTCCTTAGGAACCATGTCCAAAAGAAAGATGTACTCTTGGAACTTGTTAATACACATGATCAATTAGCAGACATCTTCACCAAACCTTTGGCTAAAGAACTTCTTTTTAAAATTAAACGAGAAATAGGCATACCTGATGAAGCTTACTTGTCCTAAACATGTTTATATATTTATATGTTTGCTTCATTATATTTATATCATGCCTACTTCATCTTATACTTGTTTCGAAATACTTAAATTTTATATCTTTGAGGTATGTAATCAATTACTACTCATGAGTAACCGATTACCAGGCATCAGATAGCCTTGACTTTTCAAAAATGAAGATAATAATCGATTACAATATTCATTAATCGATTAATTTGAAACAGTGGAGCTGGGTAATCCATTACTCACTTGGACTAACTGATTACACTGCATGGTATTTAAAGGATATTATCCATTTTTAAAACTTCATCTTCCTCATTCAAACTGTGGTAACCCCCTCCCCCCACCATTTCGAAAAATCGTCATACTCAACCATTTTGAGTGATTTTTTAGTCTATTCATATACATTTTCATTTCCAAACACATCGAAACCTTCATTTTCGTGTTTGGTGGCCTAAATAAAAACCTCCAATTCTCAAAATCCCAAAACCTAGTTTTTTAAAACCTTCATTTTCAAGGCTTCAACTTCCAAAACCAAGAAGCAATGAACCAATGTGGCTCCAAGGAGACAACCAACCACTTTCGAGGCTAATCCATTGGACATGGCTCGATTTCTTACAAACGAAGAACAACGCAAAGTTTCCAAGGAGCATTTTATGCAAAGACCCATTTTCGCTCCAAAGTTTGGTAAGTTACACTTTTTTGAGTCTGATGATTTCATTTCCCCACCCTTCTTAAGCAACAAAACTTATTGAATTTCTACGAAATGCACTATGCCTACTACCCGAAAGTTCTAAGGGTATTTTACTGCTACTTGACATTCAATAAAAATAAAATCTTATCCTTTGTCATAGGCAAGTAACTTGCCATATATTTTTGAACTTTAAGTTAAATTTGCGGAACATACCATACATATGGACTATAGTATAATCAGGCCTTCAATGTGATGACTTAGAAGGGTATAACAAACAAAATTTCTACTACTCTATGTGTAGATATTCTCATGTGGAAATTGAATTATGTAAGCAAATGGCCATTGCTGATACTATGAAAAACAAAAATATCCTTTCTGCTAAGAATCTAAACCTAGAGGTTTGTTTGCTTCATTACATTCTTAGTTACATCACAGTTCCAAAAATTTCAAATCATTCGCAACTTAACGACATAGAACTACAATTGATGTATGTTATTAAGCAAAATATCCTGGTTAACTATACTTTGACGGTAACGAGACAAATGAGGGCCTTTAGAGGTGACTTTGGACCATTACCTTATGATGTTATTATAACTGTCATTCTTGAGCATTTTGGTGTATCTCTTGTTTGAGAATCTAAGACCGTACTTGATGCTCGGGATAATAAGATCGAAATGGATGTAATCCACAAATTAGGATTCCTTCGGGATACTACTGATATGATCTACAAGCATCATGTTGATCACCAGACTGCTCAATCTGAAAATCCATTCGTTGACTTGACTCTCCTACATAACAACACTCTTCATTCCATGTTGAGTCATCATCGTCTAGTTCCATGCCTTCCAATCAAATGGTTATGGACGATTTATTCTCACTTCGAGGCTACATCACCATAAGGATGGATGCTCTTGATGTTGTGAATCAACAAGTCCAAGCAGAACTTCATAGATTGATGAATCGATTGGATTATATGATTTGGATGTTGAGCGTCTAAGCCAAAATCATAGAGTAGGTGGTCTAGAATTTGCTTAGTTTGTTTGTTTTTTTGTTGTTGCTACTTAACTTGTTGGAAGTTTTGTTCTGTATTTTGGCTTTAACTTTTATTTCTGGATATGTATGAACTGATTATGCTTTACGTATTTGCAATGCTATGGTACTTCAACTTATTTCATCATCTTATAGCTTGTGCAATTATTCAAACTTCTTACTATTTTTACTACATTCTAAAGTTGGCTACAACATAAGTCAACATATATCTTGTTACCCTTTTCAGTATATATATATATATATATATATATATATATATATATGTGTGTGTGTGTGTGTGTGTGTGTGTGTGTGTATGTATATATATGTGTATGTATGTATGTATGTATGTATGTATGTATTATGCTGAAAACCTAGCTTTTCCTTCTCTTTGATGAAGTCAAAAGGGGGAGAAAAGTTGAAGATTGTACTTTTTCTGTCTAAAATAATTTTAGACACAAACTTAAACACAAAGGGAGAGCATACAAGTAAACCATGAAGTATGTTGATCTCATAAATACTATAATTTCAAAATGTGTTGGTTTGTCATCATCAAAAGGGTGAGATTGTGATGAAGATCTTGCTCCTGACCTTGGCACGATTTTGATGAAGACACCAATATCACAAAAAGAAGGAAAAAGGAAGAAGATATTGAAGACAAAATAAGATCAAGCTTCAAATAGATTCTAAGTCTTCAATGGGTACTTCTATCTTTTACACTCTAATATGTTTAGTAAACAATGCTCAGACGAAAGTCAAAACTTTTGAAATGAAATTGAAAAAATCTTACATAAAGTAAAACAATTTTCAAAATGCTAAGTAAAGGGTTACTTGACCTGAGTAATAGGTTACTAGACCTAGGTAATAGGTTACTTGGAAAATGTAACAGTGACTAACAGGTTAGTGGGACTGTGTAATAGGTTATGTAACTGAGTAAAAAGATACCCATAAATTTTAACACAGTGTAACTGATTACCACAAAGAAATAACTGATTATTTATCATAAAAAAGAGTTTGGGTAATAGATTACACCATGGTGTAACCGAATACACAAAGTTATTATAACCAGATTTTAAAATCCAACATGGACAGCTTTCATCCAAACCCAACGGGTTTCATTCCAATAGTGTCCCAACTTCATGGAAGCGTATATTGGTCTATTGAAAGCCTGTTTAAAGGCATTGAAACACTCATTTCATATACATCTTGAATATACAAATTACTCAAACTTTCAAATACTATTCTCTGCACTTTTCTTGCAACTTTTGATCTAATCTTTCAGACTTTTTCTGAACTTACTTCAAGTGCAAGTTCTAAAGTTTTTCAAACTTAATTACTTTCAAGAGCATTGTATACTAAATATATTGAGTGAGAGGATTGCAAGTTATAGAAGTATTATATCTTGTAAAGGAAATCCTACCTTAAAATTTATTCTTCAAATTCTAGTGTATAACTTGTCATCACAAGGGTGTAGTGAAAAGAAGAAAGAGAGTACTTGGAAAGGTTGATTTCCAAGGGTGTAAGGAATTTGTGAGTGTGAATGTACAAGGAGTCTAGGAGAGAGACATTGTAATTCCAACTCAAGATATCTAGTAAAGAAATCTCCTGTGCTACAACAGTAATGGATGTAGCCTTCGCTAGACAAGAAGGTGAACCAGTATAAAAATTTGTGTTCTTTCTCTCTTCTCTCTACTATAACTCTTTTATTTTGGAGCTATTGTTTGGTAATCTATATGCAACATTTCTGTTGTATAACACACTCCATACAACTAATACTTGGGAGCATATTCGATGTACCACAAAGTGTGCCACAGTTTGTGATTGCTTGAAAAAATGGATTTAATTTAAAATTTTAATAATTAAGTTTTTTTTTTTTACCAATCATAATCAATGGCACATGGAGTACTATAATTTTCTCGGACAGATGATGTCCACCCATAATACTTACATGCTCTTCAAGTTGGTGTATCTCATCATTATGCTTCACTTGTTGTTTTCACTCTTTTCTTCTAATTCATTTGAAGCACCATTCTTTGATGTAATTGGTAAATTCCCTTCATCTTCTTCATCAATAATAAAAACTTTTTCCACTTTAGAGGGGTTAGTCTCATCAATAGAAACATCCATAGATTCTAAAATTTTAAGAGTTCTCTTACTAAAAAATTTATAAGCCTTACTCGTTAGAGAATAATATCGAAATTACTAAGATTATATTTTCCATTGTTTAGAACAAAGCATTTACAATTAAAATTATCTAGTTGATCAATATTGGGTTTTCTTCCTTTTTAACGTTTATAAGGGGTTTTCTTTAAAGTATGTCAATTCAAAATATCTCTAATTAAAATATTTCTTTCTTTAGCATTGTTCTAACTAATTATTCTAAGGGCCTATTTTTTCTTTATGTAACAACAATCTCCTATGGTGTTCTAGGTAATAAAAAGTCATGCCAAAAGTCATTTTCATCACAAAAATCATCTAACATAGCATTTCAATATTACCCCCATGATCCCTTCTTATAGAAGAAATGTTCACGGATGTCACATCTTGAACACATTTTGCATATTTTCTAAACGCGTGTAAAATAATCATTTTTGTACCGAAGATAATGTTAAACTAAATCTTAGTAACACTATTTTAAAAACATTCAAACTATGACATTTCTCACTGGCACGAGTACAAAAAATCTCAATAAAGAATAGTAATAGGGATTAATAATCATAATACATCATCTTCTAATAAGAATTATATAATATCAATTAAAAGAAAAGTCATACAAAAGTAATAATACATTCAATTTGCATATGGGACATTAATTGCTTAACTGTTTGTAAAGCTTAACTGTTTCTAAATACTAGGCAACTAAATTGTAAAGCTTAACTGTTTTCTCTCTTATTCTCCTTTATTACTCAAACATTCATTAATTATATTCTTATCTATTAACAATATAATAAAAAAACTCCCTCATGCTACATGTCATTTTCTCCTTCCCTCATGCCACATGTCACTTTCTCCTTCCCTCATGCCACATGTCACTTTCTCCTTCCCTCATGCCACATGTCACTTTCTCCTTCCCTCATGCCACATGTCACTTTCTCCTTCCCTCATGCCACATGTCACTTTCTCCTTCCCTCATGCCACATGTCACTTTCTCCTTCCCTCATGCCACATGTCACTTTCTCCTTCCCTCATGCCACATGTCACTTTCTCCTTCCCTCATGCCACATGTCACTTTCTCCTTTTGTTATGTTAAAAAGTAGTAGTCATTGAACATTAGATGAAATTGAAAACATTTTTTACATTCAAATTATTTCTTTACATTAATCTATCTATATAATTTAATGTTTACCGTTAATCTAAGAATAATTGTAATTTTTCACCTCATCAAAGTTTTTTGACATTTTTCGCACTGAATTTTAATATTACAGTTCAGATTCTTTGAATTTTAATTTTTCTCTATTAACAACATAATAAAAAATACTTCCTTATGCCACATGTCAATTTCTCCTTACATTTATTCCTTCGTGTCACATGTCACCTCCTCCTCACATTTTTTCCTTCCTACTTTTTATATATTTTATATGTTAATAATAATTTAATACTAATTGTAGAAAATTCAAATTAAAAATTATCAATTTATTTTTCTTATGTGCTTGAACATGCAAATACACAAGTAAGATGTATATTCTTAATAATATGAATGTATGAGTAATATGTGCGTTTTAACTATGCGAATACATGGGTAACATGTGTTTTCTTAGTAATGTCGAATGTAGGGTAACATGTGTGTTTTTAGCCATGCGAATGCACGGGTCACACGTATTTAATTACTATCATTATATTATTTAATTAAAAGATAACAATGGTATATATATTCATGAAAAATATATGTATTTTAATTAGGAATATAACAAATCAATTATTAGACTCTTTTTATTATTTTGATTAAAATTATCAGAAAAAATATCTGTCATATCCTAACTTAGTGTGTTTTTAATTTATGAGTTATTTTCATACAATGATTATTAGCTAAAACATAATCAAATAAATAACATTTAATTATACAATATTTGAATGCTAAAAATATATTCAAATATTTATACACAATGAACATTAATCTAAAATAAAACATAAACATTTAAGAGATATGCTAAAAAATCCTTATGACTTTATATGATACTTATAAACGTAATCACAAAAAATATGATGCAAAAATAACTCCTTATATTTATAATTTTATATAGAGAATATAGAGGTGAGATATTATCCAATACAATTTGAATTTTATTTATTGAGTTATTTAAGAATCAAATATTTTCTATAATCACACTTTCAAGAAATAAATGCTTACACAAACACATTTATGATTGTTAATATTCTACATAGACACTCAAAAATCAATGTTAATATTGAACCTATATGAATGGGAAATATAATGTTTCAATACATGATTTATTGATATTATAAAGTATATGTATATTATATTTGCATTATGCATAAACAAAGAAGCCACCCGTGCAAGTGCACGGGTACACTGCTAGTTTTTATTAAAAAAAAAAGATTTTTTACATTAACTGATTTATTAATTTATAGTAATAATTTTATCGCCAATTAAATATTTCAATCAAACAATCACATTATAACAATAATTGTAATGATAAAAATATTAATTTATACTATTTTCTAAAGTTGAGAGAATAATATTAATTATATAAGAAAACTAGCATATAAAATTAAAAGGACAGAACATGATAAACAATATACAGATAATATCCTTCAAAATCAAATAATATATTGAGAAATATTGTCGAATAACAATAGTAATTATAATCATTACAATTACAACAAGAAAATAAAAATAATATAATTTTATGATTATTTCTTATCTTAACAATGAGATACATTCTTAAATTAAATTGATTATATTACTGTACGTATTTATTATAAAATAAAACTATAATATGGCATTAAATTAATTACCAAAATATAGTAATCTTTGGGATGTTACAAAAATAATGGTGGATGAAAAATAAATATGTTATGATGAATTTGCACCAGAGCTTATTTTGAGTAATTTATTCTCAAATCTGATCATGTATTTAAGATGGCCTCAAGATCATTTCTGGGAGAAGGTTCCAACATCAATCGTTCTACAAGTTTTGTTGGAGAATGCTATGACTTTTGGAAAATCTGGATGAGAATTTTTATAGAATCTCAAGACCTGGATATTTGAAATGTGATTGAAGAAGGACCTTATGAATCATTCACTGTTTTAATGGTGAAAGGGAAGTTAAGCCAAAATTCATGTGGAATAATGAATATAAAAAAGAAATTGCAATACAATTTCAAAGCAAAGAACATCCTCACTTCAGCACTTGGAATTGATGAGTTCTTCAGATTGTCAAACTACAAATCTGCCAAAGAAATGTGGGACACTCTAGAGACTTCATACAAAGGAACTGAGGAATTCAAAAGGTTGAGACTCAATACTCTCTCCTAGGAATAGGAAATGTTTCGTAGGAAGCCTGAAGAGAAACTTTTGAATCTCCAAAAGATATTTACTCACCTTACAAACCATCTGATTGCACTTTGAAAAGTATTGTCAAACAGTGACTTAAACTTGAAATTTTTAAGATAACTCTCAAGACAATGGCAACCCAAAGTGACAACCATTTCAGAAACGAAAAGCTTATCTAAGATGTCATTGGCTACACTATTTGGAAAGTTGCATGAGCATGAGTTGGAATTAACCCAACTTGAACAGCATGAAGAGCAGAGAAGAAGAGAAAGAATAGTTCTCTCAAATATAAACCAGAGGCATGTGAATCCTTAGAAGATGAATCAGAAAAAGAGGAAATAGAAGACATGAGCATGCTGGTGAAAAAGTTGAGTAAATTCCTGAAAGGACTAAAAGTGGTAAGGCTGGATAACCAAAGAGATTCACCAAAAGTAAAGAAATTTCCACTTCAAATCAATGCTTCAACTGGTTTTTGAATGTGGAAAACCTGGACATATGAAGATGGTGTTAGGTATCAGTGGTTAAAATACACCTAGAAGGGGGGGGGTTGAATAGGTGTAGCGGTTAGAATATCCGCTTTTCGAAAACAACACTTAATGTTGGATTAACCCCATATTAATCGATTAAAGGAATAAAGATTATCGATTAACGCAATTGACTTAATCGATTAAAACAGAACAGCAAGCTCAAAACAGATTCGGTTTCTTGCACGACAATTAACCGATATTAAAATGAATACATAGAGCTTACAATTTTATCAGAGTATTAACAGTATAGCACAGAAACAGAATATAGCACTTAAATCTACTATACAAGTTAACTAATGAAATGCAATAAAGAGAGAAAGAAAAAATCATGCAACACGATTTTTATCCTGGTTCGTTTGCGTGTCCACTTGCAAACTACATCCAGGCCTCCCAGCTGATCTGGGAGATTTTCTTCACTATAATTGAAACAATTGTTTTACAAGCACTTCTTCCAATTACAACACTTAGATATTCACTTGAAACAAAAGAAACTTATTCCTTGATTTGACTCCCTTCCTACCGCCCAAGAAAACCTTTCTTGCGGTGTAGCCCCAGCCAAGAACCTTATTCTTTCTTATCAAGAACTCTAAGCAATATGAAGATACAACTCAATCTCTTAGGTGGTACGACACCTCGAGATTCCCAATGTTACAACGATTTTTCACAACAAAACTATAGAGTAAACTTAAGCAATTACAAAGTTGATATTTAACAAATAAGACTTTACTCTAAACACATAACACAAATCTCATGCAATATGACAATGTATTAGTTGAAAAACAGAATTTACAGAATGCAAAAACTTCACAAAAGCATCAATGAATGCATGAACATGTGAGATGAAATGATGAGAAATATATCATGAAATGCCACTCAATCCTAAAGCATAGAATTCTCTCCTTTCTAAACTCACAAATGCAATATCAACTAGATGCAACAATTATCACGAAATATGCTCTAACTCTCTAAAAAATGCAACATGCAAGTTATAACATCAGTTCTGAAAACGCAGTTTATAAAGAATCAGTTCTGCAGCTCATGCCTTAATCGATTAACATCATATTTTCATATGTATTTTCAATTACAAAAACTCAAATATGTTATGCACTTGATTCATACATGTTTAACACTAAGTTTATGCCTAGGATGCACAGATACATGTATTTATGTGATGCATGAACATATTATGAATGACATATCTCAAAAATGAAATGATTTAAAGTTTTATGCATATGAGACATGTGTTAAGGTTACCTAAGCCTTAGACTCAACCTAAACTAGTCTCTAGTCTAAGTAGAGTACCAATCAAAAGACTTAAGCATGTTGATTCGTTGATGATCTTCAAGCTCTTATTAGCGCAAGTTGTCCTCATCAAAATCATGACATATAATGAGAGAGCTTTCCAAAGTGCTCCTCTTGAGATGCGCACTTTCAGATGGATTATCCTACATTGAAGAAAAATCCTTTCAAGGCAAAATTTGAAAACAATACCGGTAGACGGGCTTATATTGCATGGGAGGATAATGACTCAAGTTCCACTTCAGAACCAGAAAATGAAGAGCAAGTTCATCTCTCTAATGGCGTTTCATCATTCTGATGATGATGAAGTTAGTGAAACTGAACTTTTAAATAAGCCATCCTTTCTGATTTACAAAATGATTTCGATGAACTGCATAGTGAATACGTCAAACTCACTAAAATTTGTTTCAAATAAAAAATTGAGATTGACGCATTTTGAAATAAAACTTCTTATTCCTCTTGTGCAAATTTTATTACTCTTGAAAGTAAAATTTCCACTTTGAGACTTCAACTCAAGAATCCTAATAAGAGTAGTACAAAATTGGATGATATGTTGAAAACACAAAGACACTCCACCGACTGTAGAGGTCTCAGTGTCTCCTAACAATATTCACTTAAGAAAAAGATGTGTCTAATAAAATTATCTTTCAAAATCAAAGTATCCTTACTCTTCATATTGCTAAATCTAAACCAAGGATACAACTGCATCAATCCAACTGCACTTACTGTTTAAATCACGGGCATACCTATAATACTTGAATAATTTGAAAATAGGGTATTCCCTTAGGACATTTTCAATAGGTAGAGAAAAGTATTAACCATGTAGGACCCAAACAGAATTGGGTACCTAATATTACTTAAATTGTTTTGTAGGAATATTTAGGAGCCGCCAGCGACTTATGGTATTTGGATAGCAGCTGCTCAAAACACATGACAGACGATAAAGGAAAGTTCTATGTCCTCACTCCAGAGGACAAAGGCTATGTCACATAAGGTGATAATAACAACGGAAAGATTATTCGAGTTGGTAGAGTCGGGAAGCCACCTTCTACTACAATAGAAGGAGTTCTATATATTGAGGGACTCAAGCATAACCTACTCCATATAAGCCAACTATGTGAGAAAGGATTCCATGTGGCTTTCTACCCCGACAAATGCATCATTGATAGTAAAGTATCTGAAAACTCCAAACATGTTGCTTAGAGAATAAACAATATCTACATGATTCTTCTCTTCCCATAAAAGTTTTAGCTATTAATGATCATGATGCATGGCTATGGCATAGGAGAATTATTGTGAAAGAAAACTATGTAGTGCTTGTCAAAAGGGTAAACAAACAAACACTTCTTTCAAATCAAAACATATGGCTTCTTCTGATAGACCATTGTAGTTAAAGCATATGGAGTTATTCGGTCCTTCTCGGACTAAAAGTTTTGGTGGTAACTATTATGCTCTTGTGATAGTAGACAAATTTTAAAGATATACTTAGACTCTATTTTTGGTACACAAGAATGAAGCATTCCATGCCTTTAGCAAATATTCTAAAAGAGTACAAAATGAAAAATCCTTGAAAATAGTTGTTATTTGAAGTGATCATAGGGAATAATTTCACAAAGCTTCTTTTGATGAATTTTGTGATGATAACGGTATCACTCACAATTTCTCTGCTCCTAGAACACCACAACAAAATGGTGTTGTAGAGAGAAAGAATAGATAGTTGGAGGAACTAGCACGTATAATGTTAAATGAAACTAATCTACTAAAATACTTTTTAGTAGATGTAGTAAGTACGACTTGTTATGTTTCCAGCTGACTCTTAATAACAACCTATTCTTATGAAAATCTCATACGAACTCTTCAAAGGTAGAAAACAAAATTATTTCTCACTTGAATGTGGTCGGTTGTAAATGTTATGTGCTAAATAATGTAATTTCTTTTTTTGGAGCAAAATACTATTAATTTCTTTACTGGTTACTTGCGACGACAATATTCTAACCTCATTTTTCTTACTATCTAGTAAGCAACAAGTAAAGTGGGGTGAACAACAAGTAAAGAGAAAATGAAATAGCTGAAAAGACAAGAGATGAGATTGACTATTAAATCTTAATGTGCAAAAGATATAACTTTTTAGGACAATATAAAAAGTTAGGATTTTTACGAATAGATATATTGTTATTTATTACAAATATCTCGTTTTAAAATGAGAAACATATTTTCGCTTGATTTGAAACTAAATCAAAATAATGGATGTAAAATAAATATGGTCTTATTTTGCAATTGCATCATGATATTACTAGCCAATAAAATAAATTTTAATTTGGGAGGCAGATAAAAATGTTTATGAATAAAATAGACAACACAAATAGTTTGTATTTTGAAGGCGAGATACATTGTCATGTATTAACAATATCTTCTTTTAAAATAAAAAAACTAATTTTCAAATGATTTAAAACCAAATCAAAATTGTAATACCCTAATTTTTATAACAAAAGAATAATAATAATAATAATAATAATAATAATAATAATAATAAAATATGCGCAAGCTTAAAAGTTACCAAATTATTAATAATCTCCTTTGTAAAAAATATATATTTAAATCTTATGAAATACAAAAAAAATATTACAAAGATACATTGCATTTTTATACTAACACTGGGCACTAAACTAAAAGGTACAACATAGTTCACTAGTCATTTTGAACTTTTCACAAATCCTCTAAAATAACTTATACAATAAAAACTAATTTATAAACAATTTAGATGTATGACAATGATCTTCAACATAGTTTAAACTCAAACTTTTAAGGCGTCTCACCTAGTAATGTCAAAAACTGAAGCAGTGAGATAAAAATTTCAGTAATACTATTTTAAAAACTTTCAAATCATGACATTTCTAACCATCACAGGTACAGAAAATCTCAATAATTAATAGTATCGGGATTAATAATCATAATACACCATCCTATAATATAATTAATAATTATAACTAATAAAATATCAATTGAAATAAAAGTCACACAAAAATAAAAATACATTCAATTTGCATATGTGACATTAATTGTCTTGAGCCATCAGTTCATGATTAAAAGTTTTCAAACGACATGTCTACTAAAAGTGTTCTCCCCTCACCTAACGTACAAAATGTCTTACTGAGTTTCTGGAAAATAAGCTCATCTTCATGCAATTGAGAACTCGTTTGCTCGTGCCCAAGCCAATCAACAGATCCTAATATCTCATCAAGAATCAATGCAACTAGGTTTATAGACCCCTTAATAATCATCAATCAACATAATTGGCACATTGATCCCCTCTACAACCATCAGTCAACATAATTTAATCACAGATCCCCTCCACAATCATTAGCTAATATAATTCATTTTCAAAATAAGAAGAATATGCAACTAATGATTAACATAACACGATACATAAGTCTTGGTTTACTTTCACGAATATATATGATTTCATCGATGTACAATATTATCAAAGTTCAAGGAATGTCAGATTTGTAATTATGAAGTGTGAAATATTTTGATTATCGAGGATACTCTATGCTTCAACTTTATAATTTAAATCCAATTGAACCAATAATATTTTATGAGTTCAACGTGTTAGAAGAAACATAATTACACATATAAAAGTAAGTTTTTGAATGCATTAATGATTAGTTACCAATTTATAGAGTTTTAATGTTATAATGTTACCTATAATTCATGGAGAAGTCTTTTCCATTTCCTACCATTCATCTCCTCTCTTTTGGCCCCTTTCTCTTCTTCCATCTTTTCTAAGTACTAGGTTTTATGGTTTGATGACTAAAATCTAATGCTTAAATGTTTTTCTCTCTTATTCTCTTATATTAACTCAACTTATCATTAATCTTATTCTTACTTTTATTAAAAATAAGATCTTTTACTCTAACTGATTTATTAAATTTTGGTAACAATTATAAACTTCTAAATTTTATAACAAATCAAATATTTCAATCAGTCAATCACATTATAACAATAATGGTAATGATAAAAATATCAATTTATACTATGTTATAAATTTGAGAGAATAATATTAATTATATAAGAAAACAAGCATATATAATGATAAGGATAGAACATGATAAACTATATACAAAAAATATCCTTCAAAATTAAATAATATTTGGACAAGTATAATCAAATAACAATAATAATTATAACCATTACACTAATTACAAGAATATATAAATAATATAATTCTATTATTATTTCGTATCTTAACATTGACATACATTCTTCAAAGCTACAAAACCAAATATTTCTCACTTGCATGTGTTCGGCTGTAAATGTTATGTGCTAAATAATAGTAAGGAAAACTTGAGAAATTTTAATGCTAAAGTCGATGAAGGAATTTTCAATAAGAGAACTATACCTTCACAAGAATCTATTCACGTGACTTTTGATGAAACTAATCCAACCCTGGAAGAAAAATCCACGGTTGATGACGATGACTTTCCTAGTCCATCCTTGGAAGAATCCATTAATGACATAACAGCCAACACAAAGCATTTGAAAATAGATGACAATATATCTTCACAAGAAGAGCATATTCACTCTGATTTATGGAAAGAAAGGAGAATCCATCAATATCATCCTATTGACAACATCATTGGTGATATAAAGGAGTCTCTACCCGCCTGAAATTGAATGATGCCTATCTAAACATAGCTTATGTTTCTCTGGTGGAACCATCCAAGATTGATGCTGCAATCGAGGATGAACACTGGATTGTTACTATGCAAGAAGAGCTTAACCAGATTGAGAGAAATGAAGTTTGGGAACTTGTTCCTAGACCTAAAGAAAGATATGTTATAGGAACTTGTTGGGTATTTCAAAATAAATCATATGTAAATGGCATCATTGTAAGAAATAAAGTAAAACTTGTAACACAAGGATACAACCAGGAAGAAGGTATCAACTTTGATGAAACCTTTGCTCTTGTTGCTACACTTCAAGCTATTACATTAGTGCTTGCATATGCATGTTCTTTACATTTCCAGTTATATCAAATGAACGTAAAGAGTGCCTTTCTGAATGGTTATATAAAAGAAGAGGTGTATGTCAAACAATCTCCTGGGTTTGATGACTACAAGCACCCTCTCATGTCAATAAACTTAAGAAAGCCCTACATGGCTTAAAGAAAACTCCACGTGCATGGTGTGATCGTCTAACAAACTTTTTACCTGATAAAGGATTTACCAAATAAAATGTCGACACTACCTTATTCATTAAGAAAATAGATCATCATACTTTACTTGTCCAAATCTATATCGATGATATTATTTTTGGTTCAACTAACGATCTTTTGTATAGTAAATTTGGTAAGATGATGCATAGGGAGTTTGAGATGTCCATGATGGGAAAGTTGAACTACTTCCTTGGACTACAAATCAAACAACTTAAGGATGGCATCTTTGTTTGTCAGTCTAAATATTGCAGGGATGTACTGAAACGCTTTGAAATGGACAACTGCAAATCAATTGCCACTCCCATGGGTTCTGCAACAAACATTGATGCTGATAACACTGGAAAATGCGTTGACATCTCTAAGTATCAAGGTATGATTGGTTCCCTTATTTACCATCCCACAAGTATATCTCATATTATGTTTAATGTCTGTCTGTGTGCATGTTATCAATCAAAGCCTATAGAGTCACATCTTATTGCTATGAAAAGGATACTAAAATATCTTAAAGGCACACTTGATGTAGGATTATTGATGTGAACCCAAATGAGCCTAAGAAAGATATTGAAGAACTAAGAATAATAGGTGGGCCCATGACAAGGGCAAGGACCAAACTTGTGCAAAATGCACTTAGTCTAATCATAAAAGGCATCAAGGAAATTACCTCAAGCTCAAACCAAGGGAGTTCTCACCTCTTTTATTATGTCACTTTGCATGTGGGCCAAAGTGGGGAAAATAATTCCCAACCCTTTTAGTAGGGCACGACCATGTTCTAAGCATGGCTAGAACATATTTATTGTCTCCTAAGAAGGTTCAATCAAACTTTTAATTTGTCTTTGTGTTATTTGAATTTCAGAATAAATGATTCTTTGAAGAGCATTAATTGTAACCAACACCATTAAAGATGTCATCGGAATTTCATGCAACTCATTCAAATCAAGTCAAGGGAGGTTAATTTTATGGATTAATTCGTGCAAGGACTAAATTTTAGTCAAGCATGATTAATCCTTGAAATATATTTCGTGCAACTCATTCAAAACAAGTCAAGGGAGATTAATTCATGATGTGTGTTTTGTGCAAACCATTAAATCAATTCAAGAGTGATCATTCCTTGGAGTATTTCGTGCAAGACCATTAAATTAGTCAAGCATGGTTAATTCAAGGTATGATTTTCGTGCAATACATTCAACCAAATCATATTCACAATTCAAAACCCACATTAACTCATGAAGACCAATGCATTCAAGGGTAGCCAAATTCTTCCCAAAGAATTAGGGAATCCTAGACTAAAATGCATTATTACTCTCACTTCGTTAAAGCATTTCATGGAACTCAAAACTCCCATTAACTCATGTGGACCACAACTTTTAAAGGGGGCCAAATTCTTCACAAAGGAGTAGGGAATCCTAGGCTAAATGCTTTGTTCCTTCCAAATCAATTAAGGCACTTCATAGAATTCAAAATTTTCCTTAATTTGTATTTTGAATCACTTCGGATTTCCCATGACGAATTTTTTACCTTGGTTATTTCGAGTAACTCATGCTTGGAATAGGATCCAATGTAACCAACCATGAAGTGTAATTTTCCTATAAGTGTAATTTTCGTATGAGTGAATGAAAGTTTTGATTTTGAGTGAAAATTAAGGATTCTTCCTTTGTGTGGGAGCATTGTCTTCTCCAAACTTCTTGGCTGAACCAAGATTAAGACTTCTTATCAAGAACCACGTTCTTGTGGCGAACATCACTCGGCTTATCAACATCTTTGTTGTGGTGCCTATCACCTTCACTTCTTTACCATCTTCTTTTATCTTACATTATGTCTTTGCTGCCCAAATTTCATCTTCAAAACAGCCCCTAAAACCGTGGGCTTAGCAACACCAAACAAGATAGATTGTTTCAAAAAGAATCTCCAAAAGAGGTTCTCATCAAATGGTATTCAAAGCTAAGATTCTTGCTTGGTGTTTAAAAGTTTCTTTCTTGTTGGCCGTGTGTTCTTTATTTTCTTACTTACATTCCAAAAACAAAAACCAAAAGTGTCAAAACAAAGTGTCAAAGTCCAAAAATAAGAACAAAAAAAATAGTGTCAAAACAAAGTGTTAAAAGTCCAAAACCGAAAACCACAAGTGTCAAATTGCATAAGCAAAACTGTGTCACATTTCTTACTAAGTTAGATGTTTTCTTTCACGAATTCGTGATTCTACCTTGGTTCACTCAAGAAACCGTGGAGGAAGTGAGTGTTGAGTGAAACACAAGTGAGTTTGAGAGTTATATTTTCCACAACATTTGAGTGAGTTTGAGTGAGAGTTTGAGTGAGAGTTTGAGAGTTACATTTTCAACAAATTTGAGTGAGTTTGAGTGATACATTTTCCACCAAATATTCAGGTGAAACACAAAGTGAGTTGAGAGAAAAATGTCTAGTGAAAGTGGGAGTCCACCATTGTCCCCAAGGACAGCAACACTTCATGCTATGATGACAACACAATTTGAAACCTTAAGAAGGGAGATGGAGCAAATGAGAGTAGAGTACGATAGGAGGTTTAGATATCGTGCAAACGATTATTCAAGTGATGAAAGGGAAGGAGGAGAGCAAGGAGAGGAGCACATAAAGAGGAGAGGCTTAAAGGGATTAAAATAAAGGTTCCCACCTTTATTGGGAAAAATGATCAGGAGGCATACTTAGAATGGGAACTTAAGATGGAGCAAGTATTTGAGTGCAGTTCTTACCAAGAGAGTAAGAAATTTAAGGTGGTTGCACTTGAGTTCAAGGAATATGCCTTGATTTAGTGGGACCAACTTAATAAGGAGAGAAGGAGAATGGGAGCCGAGGCCATTGATACTTGGGTGGAGATGAAATTGGTGATGAGAAGGAGATTTGTCCCTAGTTCATACCAAAGGGATATTCACAACAAACTCCAAAGACTCACTCAAGGGTCTAAGAGCGTTGATGAGTATTTTAAAGAAATGGAGTTAGCCTTGCTAAGGTCCAATTTTTAGGAGGATAGGAAGGCTACTATTGCGAGGTTTTTACATTGTTTAAACCAAGACATCCAAGATGTTGTTTAACTACAACATTATGTTGAATAGGATGATTTGGTTCAACAAGCCATGAAAGTGGAGCAACAACTAAAGAGGAAAAAGTCAAAATTTTCCTCAAGTTCTAGTTCCAAGTTTCAAAGTTCAAAGTGGATAGATAAATCCAAGAAGGAGGGAGGACCATTCAAAAGTAGTACACAAACTACTAAGGAGGTCGTGGCCACAAGCCAAGGCAAACAACATGTGGAGTCCAACCAAAGAAGCCGAGATGTGAAATGTTTCAAGTGCTTAGGCCTTGGACATATTGCTTCTCAATGTCCCACAAGGAAAACTATGATAATGAAAAATGGAGAAATAGAGTCTTAATCTGAGGGCTCTAGTGATGAAGAGGATGATCATGAGGAGGAAAATGTTACCATTCTCAAAGGAGACTTATTTATGGTGAGGAGGCTCTTAGGAAGCCAAATCAAAGAGGAGGATGCAAGTCAAAGGGAAAACATCGTTCACACTAGATGTTTTGTGGATGGTAAGCTTTGTTCCTTAATTATTGATAGTGGAAGTTGTGCAAATGTGTTTATTGCAAGATTGGTATCAAAACTTAATCTTGTGACTAAGTCACATCCCACTTCTTACCGGTTACAATGGTTAAGTGAGGTTGGGGAAATGCTTGTTAACAAGCAAGCTGAAATAAACTTTTCAATTGGAAAATATGTGGATTCTGTTGTATGTGATGTTGTTGACATGGAGGCTAGCCATTTACTTTGGGTCGTCCATGGCAATATGATAAAGGAACCACACATGATGGACGTACTAATAAGTTCTCTTTTGAGCACTAAAACCGCAAGGTTGTGCTATCTCCATTGTCACCTAAACAAGTTGGTGAGGATCAAAAGAAATTGATAGAAAAGATTGAGATGGAGAGAAAAGAGAGGGAGAGAGAAAAATTGTGTGAAAATCCGAGTGAAAATAAAGTGAAAATGAGTGGGGAAAAAAAGAATCATACAAAAACAAAAAGACTGAGATTGTGAAAAAGGAGGGGTATATGGCAACAAAAGGGGAAATAAAACATACTTTGATTTCAAAACAACCTTTGTACCTAATTTTTATTATGGAGTTTTATCTAACCACTAACCCTTCAAGGAAGGAGAATTGCCTATGTTTGTTGAAAATTTATTGTAGGAATTTGGTAATGTGTTCCCTAAAGAGGTACCTCATTGGTTACCACCATTGAGGGGTATTGAGCATCAAATTGATCTCATACAAGGTGAATCTCTACCTAATAGGCCAGCCTATAGGTGTAACCCAACTGAAACAAAGGAAATTCAAAACCAAATTGAAAAGTTGATGCAAAAAGGATGGGTTCAAGAAAGCCTTAGCCCTTGTGTCGTTCCAATCATCTTGGTGCCCAAAAAGGATGGCACATGGAGAATGTATACTGATTATAGAGATGTGAACAACATAACGGTAAAGTATAGACATCCAATCCCAATGTTGGATGATATGTTGGACGAATTATATGGTGCCACCACCTTTTCAAAAATTGATTTAAGAAGTGGCTACCATCAAATTCGGATCCGAGAAGGTGATGAGTGGAAAACTGCTTTTAAGACCACTTGTGGTTTATATAAATGGCTTGTCATGCCATTTGGGCTAACCAATGCCCTAAGCACTTTTATGCGTTTAATGAACCATGTCTTAAGTAATTTTTTGGGTAAATTTGTTGTGGTTTAAGTTGATGATATCTTAATCTACTCTAAAACCTTAGATGGGCATCATGAACATCTAAGGGTTGTTTTGTTCGTCTTGAGAAAGGAAAAATTATATGCTAATGTTGAAAAATGTACCTTTTGTGTTTACCATGTAATTTTTCTTGGTTTTATGATAAATGCAAATGGGATCCATGTGGACCAAGAAAAGATCAAGGCCATCCATGATTGGCATACTTCCAAAACCGTGACTGAGGTTAGGAGTTTTCATGGGTTAGCAAGCTTCTATAAGAGGTTTGTTAAGGATTTTAGCATCTTGGCTTCACCCCTTAATGAACTTGTGAAAAAGAATGTTGTTTTTCATTGGGGTGAGAGACAAGAAGAGGCCTTTAACAAGCTTAAGGCCAAACTTACTAGTGCACCTGTTTTGGTAAGGGCACTACAAACTTGGCAACACTACCTACTTTCAAAGGAATTTGTGATTCATAGTGATCATGAGTCCCTTAAATATATTAAGGGACAAAGTAAGTTGAATAAAAGGCATACAAGATGGGTTGAGTTCTTGGAACAATTCCCATATGTGGTAACACACAAGAAAGGTAACGCCAATGTGGTGGTCGATGCTCTTTCTAGGAGGCACACGTTGCTCTCCACTTTGGAAACTAAGTTGTTTGGTTTAGAATGCATCAAGGAACAATATGAGCATGACAAAGATTTTTCACAAATTTATGTTGCTTGTATGCATTCGGCCCATAATGGGTATTTTAGGCACAATGACTTTTTATTTAAAGACAAACAATTGTGTGTGCCTAAAAGCTCCATTAGGGATATGTTGGTAAAATAATCCAATAAAGGGGGTCTAACGGGGCACTTTGGTGATCAAAAGACTTTAGAGATGTTAAAAGAGCACTTTTATTGGCCACGTATGAAAAAAGACGTGCAAAACTTTTGTGAAAAATGTATAACATGTAAAAAGTCCAAATCAAGGGTCATGCCACATGGCCTTTACACCCCATTAACTGTCCCGGATTCTCCTTGGATATATTCATGGACTTTGTTTTGGGGCTCCCTAAGACAAAGAAAGGCAATGATTCAATCTTTGTGGTTGTTGATCGATTTTCTAAAATGGCACATTTTATTCCATGCAAAAAGATTGATGATGCTAACCATGTTGCTGATTTGTTTTCCAGTGAAGTGGTTAGGCTCCATGGTTTACCACAAAGTATAGTAAGTGATAGGGACACCAAGTTCCTAAGTCACTTTTGGAAGACCCTATGGGGAAAACTTGGCACTAAGCTTCTCTATTTAACCACTTGCCATCCTCAAACGGATGGGCAAACTGAGGGTGTCAATAGGACTCTTTCCACCCTCCTAAGGACCATGATCAAAAATAATATAAGGTCATAGGAGGATTGTTTACCTCATGTTGAGTTTGCCTACAATAGAGCAACTCACAACACTACTGAATTTTCTCCTTTTGAAATTGTATATGGATTCAATCCACTAACACCTCTTGATTTGTTACCTATTTCTAATGAGTCTATTTTGAAGCATAGGGATGGATGGGCTAAAGCGGAGTATGTTCAAAAAATACATAAGCAAGTCAAGACTCAAATTGAGAAAAAGAATGCAAGTTATGCAAAGCAAGCCAACAAATGGCGTAAACAAGTGATATTTGTACCCCAGAGATTGGGTTTGGGTACATATGAGGAAGGAAAGGTTTCATGAACAAAGGAAATCCAAACTTCTTCCTAGAGGAGATGGACCATTTCGTGTGATGCACAAAGTGAATGACAATGCCTACACACTTGAACTTCCAAGTGAGTATGGTAACATAAGTGCTACATTTAATGTTTCTGATTTAACTTCTTTTGATGCAGGTGATGGAGAATTAATTTCGAGGTCGAAATCCTTTCAAGAAGGAGGGGATGATGTTAACCAAATGAGCCTAAGAAAGATAATGAAGAACTAAGAAGCATAGGTGGGCCCATGACAAGTGCAAGGACCAAACTTGTACAAAATGCACTTAATCTACTCATAAAAGGCATCAAGGAAATTACCCCAAGCTCAAACCAAGAGAGTTCTCACCTCTTTTATTATGTCACTTTGCATGTGGGCCAAAGTGGGGAAAATAATTCCTAACCCTTTTAGTAGGGCACGACCATGTTCTAAGCATGGCTAGGACATATTTATTGTGTCCTAAGAGAATTCAATCAAGCTTTTAATTTGTCTTTGTGTTATTTGAATTTCAGAATAAATGATTCTATCACGAGCATTAATTGTAGTCAACACCATTAAAGATGTCATGCGAATTTCGTGTAACTCATTCAAATCAAGTCAAGGGAGGTTAATTTTATGGAGTAATTTGTGCAAGGCTTAAATTTTAGTCAAGCATGATTAATCCTTGAAATGTATTTCATGCAACTCGTTCAAAACAAGTCAAGGGAGATTAATTAATGATGTGTGTTTTGTGCAAACCATTAAAACAATTCAAGAGTGATTATTCCTTGGAGTATTTTGTGCAAGACCATTAAACAAGTCAAGCATGGTTAATTCAAGGTCTGATTTTCGTGCAATACATTCAACAAAATCAAATGCATAATTCAAAACCCACATTAACTCATGAAGACCATGGCTTCAAGGGTAGCCGAATTCTTCCCAAAGAATTAGGGAATCCTAGACTTTATGCATTGTTACTCTCACTTGTTTAAAGCATTTCATGGAACTCAAGACTCCCATTAACTCATGTGGACCATAACTTTCGAAGGGGGCCGAATACTTCACAAAGGAGTAGGGAATCCTAGGTTAAATGCTTTGTTCCTTTCAAATCAATTAAGGCACTTCATAGAATTCAAAATTTTCCTTAATTTTTATTTTGAATCACTTAGGATTTCCCATGAGGATTTTTTACCTTGATTATTTCGAGTAACTCATGCTTGGAATAGGATCCAATGTAACCAACCATGAGGTGTAATTTTCCTATAAGTGTAATTTTCGTATGAATGAATGAAAGTTTTGATTTTGAGTGAAAATTAAGGATTCTTCCTATGTGTGAGAGCATTGTCTTCTCCAAACTTCTTGGCTGAACCAAGATTAAAAGTTCTTATCAAGTACCACGTTCTTGTGGCGAACATCACCCGGCTTATCAACATCTTTGTTGTGGCACCTATCACCCTCACTTCTTTACCATCTTCTTTTATCTTGCAGTATGTCTTTGCTCCTCAAATTTCATCTTCAAAACAGCCCCTAAAACTGTAGGCTTAGCAACACCAAACAAGATAGATTGTTTCAAAAAGAATCTCCAAAAGAGGTTCTCATCAATTATGGTATCCTAAAGGAAGTATATGTAATTTCGTGGGATAATCGGATTCAGACTTTGCTGGATGCAAATGTGAGAGGAAAAGTACAAGTGGTACTTGTCATATTCTTGGAAATGCCATAGTCGCTTGGTCGTGTAAGAAACAAGTTTGTGTCGCTCTAAGTGTTGTTGAGGCAGAATACATAGTTGCGGGAAGTTGTTGTGCCCAAATATTAAGGCTCAAGCAACAATTGCAGAATTACGGATTAGACCTAGGATGCATTGCCCTAAGATGGGATAATACTAGTGCTATAAATCTCACAAAGAATCCTATTATGCAATCTCGGACTAAAAATATTGATATACGACGCCACTTTCTTAGAGACCATGTCCAAAAGAAATATGTTCTCTTAGAATTCATTGATACACATGAACAACTAGTAGACATCTTTACAAAACATTTGACTAAAGAACCTTTCTATAAACTTAGACGAGAACTAGGCATACCTAATGAAGCATATCTATCTTAACATGTTTATATATGCATTATATGTGCTTCATTATATATATTTTATGCCTACTTGTACTTCAATATGCTTTTATTGCTTAAATTTCATTATGTTGGGGTATGAATTCTGTTATCAAGGAAGGGTAATCGATTACAAGGCATTAGTGGCAGAAAGTATAAAAATCTAGCCAATGTAATCGATTACATGATGAACTAATCGATTAATTGACCAAACAGTGAGTTTAAGTTATTGATTACTCAATCGTAGTAATCAGTTACACTCTGCACTATTTAAGGCAAAAATCAGATTTTTGAACTTAATCTTCTTCATTTTCCCACCTTCCAACTGTGGTAACCCCCCACAACTTCAAAAAAAAACATCTTTTCTCAACCGTTTTGATTGATTTTTGTGGTGTTTCATACTATATTTTCACTCCAAAACACATTCCCACCACCATTTTTGTGTTTAGAGTTGTAAATAAAAAATCCCCAAATCTCAAAATCTTCAAAACCTAAGTTTTTCAAAACACAACAACATGGCCTCGTCCTCTATATCTAAGAAGCAAAGAACCAATGTGACTCAAGGAAGGCAACAAAACCCGAATGAAGTCAACACATTTGATTTGTCACGTCTTTTAGCAAACGAGGATCAACACAAAACCTTCAAGGAGCACTTCATGCAACGACTCATTTATCATTTGAAGTATGGTATGTTAAGTTCCTTTGAGGATAACAATTTCATTTTCCCAACCCTTTTTGAACAACAAAAAATCTCTGAATTTTGCGAAATGCATTATTCTTACTATCTGGAACTTGTACGGGTATTTTATTGCAATCTGAGTTTTAAGAAGAATAAAATCTTTTCTTATATCAAAGGAAAAGATGTTGGCATAGACTTCAAAACTCTGAGTTCACTTTGCAGTAATATATCATACATAGAAACGATAAGAGAGTTTGGCATTCAATGCGACTTAGAAGGGTACAACAAAATGGATTTCTACTACTCTATGTGTAGATACTCCAAATGGGAAATTGAAATGTGTAAGCAAAGGTCTTTCAATGACTCTATGTGAAACCAAAATATTTTATCTGTCACTAACTTAAACTTAGAGGGTCGTTTGATTCATTACATGTTAAGATACATAATAGTTCCAAAGCTTTCAAACCATTCACAAGTAAATGATATAAAACTACAATTGATGTATGCTATGAAACACATTGTTCCAATTAATTGGACATTAATGATAATGAGACAAAACTGGACCTTTAGAAGTAAGTACAGACCATTGCCTTATGCCATTCTCATAACTGCTATACTTGGATATTCTGGTGTTTCGTTTGATGGATAATTTATAATTACACTTGATGCTCGCCATAAGATTGATGTGGGCATCACTACCCGTATGGATGCTCTCGATACAGCGAATCATCAAGTCCAAGAAGAGCTTAAACGCTTATCAAATCGGTTGGACTACATGGACTTGGGCTCTCAGAAAGCTGATACAGATCATCAAGAGTAGCATTCTAGCATTTTAGGATTTTACTTATGTATTCTGATGTCGTTATTGTTGTTATTGTTGTTTCCGAACTATTGTGTCTATTGTTGTTTTTATTCATGGTTTCGGATATTACTTTAGAACATCTTGTTGTTAAACTATTTGCAATGTATGGATTGTGTTTCTTAACTGTGGTTTCAAATGCTATGTTAAGACATGATATATTATTCTCTAGCATTTGATATTATTCAAAATTCGTATTGTTAAAAATATTATGACATTGGCTTGTACATAAGTCAACATATCTTGTTACCCTTTTATATATATCTGTATATTGTGCTGGACAAAACTAGCTTTTCTTCTTTTTGATGAAGTCAAAAGGGGGGAGAAGTTGGAGTTGTATTTTTATGTAAAATCTTTGTCAGATACATACAATAAAACAAAAGAGAAGTATAAAAGATAGGGGGAGCATATTCGAATTCAAGATCTTCATTTCCAAAATATATTGGTTTGTCATCATCAAAACGGGGGAGATTGTGAAGAAGATATTGCTCCTGACCTTGGCACGATTTTGATGAAGACACCAAGATCACAAAAAGAAGAAAAGGAAGAAGACCATAAAGACATAGAAGAGTCAAGCTTCAAGAGAATCATAGATTAAGTCTTCATATAGATACTTCTATCCTAACACTCAGTTTAATATTTAGTAGCAATGCTCAAAGAATGAAAATCATTTTTAAAGAATTGGATATGTCTAAAATGCAAAGTCAAATTTTTAAGTAATGAGTTACTTGACCTGGTTAACAGGTTACCAGAACTAGGTCACATGTTACCTGAAATGTGAGGCAGTTGGTAACAGGTTACTAGAACTACGAAACAGGTTACCTGACTGAGAAAACAGTTACAAAGCAAAATTGACTAATATAACTGATTAAGTCAGTGTATTAATCGATTACCACCTTGGACAGAAATTTTGAGTAATCAATTACCACTTCGTGACAATCGATTACACAGAGCTGTTGAAACTAGATTTTCAAATTCAAATTAACAGCTTTCATCCAAAGTTAATAGGTTTTATTCCAATCGTATCTCCTCTTCATGGATGGTTATCATGGCTGATTGGAAGCCTATTTAAAGGCATTGAGACATCAAAATTCAAGATACACCATAACACACGAAATACACAATTGCTTACAATCATACAAAACTTCCAAACACTTAGTAAACAATTTTCTGCACATTTTTATTAAGCAACTTTGTTTCCCAATATTCATATTTTCTGAAGTTGCTTGTTAAAGTGCAAATTATTCTAAACTTTTAAATATATTAAGAGCATTGTATATTGAGTATTTATATTGTGAGATCAAAGATTGCAAGTTATAGAATTGTCAAAAACATGTAAAGGCAATCCAAAGCCATTATAGAATTCTTCATATTGGTTGTAAACTTTTTATCACAAGCGTGTGTTGAGAAGAGGAAAAGAGTTCACTTGAAAAGAAAATTTTCAATGGTAGATAAGTTCTGAGTTTGTAAGGTACAAAAATATCAGGAAGAGAAATTGTAATGACAACTCAAATTATCTAGCAGAAAAATTTATTATATGGCAAGAGTATTGGATGTAATCTTTGATGGAAAAGAATGTGAACCAGTATCAAAACTATTTGTGTATTCTTCTTCTACTTATTCTTGTCATTTATTTTCACTTTACTTGGTTTAATTCAACATAAACAATTGATGCACATAAACTTTGATAATATAGTAAAAAAATCAGGCATATTCTTCCAACAACTAATTCCTCTCTTAGTTGGCATCTTCAACTTAATACTACAAATGAAATTTACTATAAAGTAATAACCTTAACCTATGAATATGAGTGCAAGACACACACTAATACACACAGAAAGATATAGAAGAAATACCTGGAGTTCTATGAATCTCGAAATCAAAAACTTCCTTGGTTTAGTGAAAAATAGTGGGCCACTGACATGTGTCATGCATCAACTTGACAGAATCTGATGCATGTCAGTGTTGCCGAACACATGTTTAAAGTAAACCTCATCCCATGTAACCGACAGAGCCAATCATTAACCTATCGTCATGTCTAGTTTATGTTGCAAGTTTTTTGCACGTGACATCCATCCTGTGGGAAGTCCCTAACCATCCCATAGTGTTATACATCCCTAGTCGGTGCACATGTCTCCTACTATGTGGGCATCATTTGCTTCCTCGGTGTACACCGTCCTCTAGTTATCGCGCTCTATGTCATGTTTTGACATGTGGTAGACAATCTAATTTTATTTCCTTTTCCTATTAGTTCTTTACTAATTATTTTTTATTTTTAAAAGTCATTATATTAAAATTCAAATAATATATATTAAATACGTAATTAATATTAATTAAAACATTCATCGTTAAGTAAATAATTAATTAAATTATAGTATTTAAATAATAGTAAAATATGTCATTAATACATTATGTTAAGAACTTAATAGTAAGGATGTGACTTGTGTGTTATCTCACTTCCTGGTTCGAGTCGAGAAACTGATGTGGGCATTAGTATTTTTCATGCTATCTCTAGAAGTTGGAAGTTGATTCACGACCAATATCATCTCTTCTGTTATTACTTCTATTTTAATTTAAATGATTTCTTTTAACAAAAATGGATAAATTTTTGGGGAATCTATGAGTGAAGTTGCAGCTAGTATCATATCTTACTTATTCTTTCAAGTTGAGAAACAGTAACGATCATTAGTATTACCTTTTAATCTATATAAATGGGTAGTCAGTTCACGATGAATGTGGCCTCTTTTGTTATTAATTATCTCACTCTTATGTTATTAATAAATCAAACCAATAATTAATCATTTTCATCGCAAAATAATATAGTCTTGATTTTTCTATTGCATCTAGGGATACACTTGAGCAAGAGAAACTATTCTCATACACAAAAAATAAAAATTATATTGTTTTGTTTGAATAAATATATTTTTTTTCATCAAATAAGTTAAGGGTATAATTAGTCAAGTAGTTAGCGAGGATCACATTTTAATACGTGAGTATGAGGTGTTGATATTTGTCTTGGCCCATAATTGACTCTCAAACTCAGAACACTAGTTCAATAATCATATTTTCACATTTGATCATAAAAGAGAGTTTTCTACACTTGGACTGTAGAGAACATGACATTGATAGAAAAATGTAGTGGCGATTGCAAATTAATTGGACTAGTTAGGAATTTCATTCTCTCTCTTCCTAAGTCATGAAACATGACAGGTTATTGACTCGATCAAGGTATTGATTCAATGAATCATTGTCTTCACCAATGGGTCAAATTATTTTTGTTATGGTGTGGAGTTGAATTCTATTATTGAAACACTCATATGACTTATGAAGAAACCATGATGGTATGTGGATTTTTTGCTAAAATATTTGTACTTATATAAATATTATTTTAGTCTACTCACCTAATATGATTAAGGCTAAATTATTAATTATATAAGTATAATTTTGATTCACCTTAAATTATCTAATGTCATTATTATGTATTTCATTAATAATTAATTGTGTCTCTTTTCAAATAATAGTGTGGAATAGATTGCATGATATTAATGATTAATAGTGAAACGTTGAATTTAAACACATATATAAATATAGTTGTCTCTTAGCTTGTTATCATCACACTAGTCTAAAAAAATTCAAAGGAAAAAAACATGACACAATTCAATGTTGTTATGGCTAAGAGAGAATTTCTATGTTCCCTCTTCATCTTACTAATCATATTACAGCCAGGTTTTACTTCATTGTGATCCTACTAATTTTCATTTTCATTTGTAAGTTTTCACTATAATTGATATTGTAAGATTTTTACTAAATAAATGATTTTTTGGGGAATCATTAGACTATTTTTTTTATAGACAATAGTTTTATTATATTTGTTGACATATTATTTCCTAATACTTCAATGTGATGATATTAACTATAATGTTAATGGTTGGAATTGATATTTGTGACTCTAATTGTCTTATAAGTGATATGTTACCAGAAAAATCTTTGTGTAAAATTTCTTGTATGGCATGTCAAAAATATGATATTCCATGACCCTTCTACTGAATTCTTTATAAATTATAAATGTTAATGATTTTCAATAAATTCGAAAAACAAGTGTTGCAAAGACTATATGGATAATAATTGTAAAGATGCTACTTGCAATGAGAAGTGTGTATAAGAAAACTTCTGTAATAATGGAGTATGCAAAATCAGACTTGGTCTTAAAGTTTGCCATTGCGCATGTTAGAATAATGGTGTCATTGTGTAAAACAATCCTATTCAAACTACCTTGTATTTAATGGATTGTAGATAATACAGTCTTTGTCACCTAATGGGTGAAAAGTCAACAATAAACAATGAAGCCATCTATCTTATGAAATATTTATTAGAAATCAAAGAGCACGAAAAGAATATGAATTTCATTCATTGAATTAATTTAATGAATATAATTGAATAGAGTGATTACAAAGAAATTAACCAACATATTATTAGAAAAAAATGAAGAATTTAACTCTATCTAACTCCTAACTAACTATAGCTAATATATTTTACACATGTTTTATCATGAAAATACAAAAGGCAAGTGACTTTAAACTAATTTCTAATCCAATATAATATTAACCCAAAATATTAAAATATAATTCAACACCCTCTCAAGCTGGAGAGTGGATGTTGACAACTCTCAGCTTAGATAAAAGATGATTGAATGAGAAAGTTCAAAAGCCTTTGATTGAAGGTGTCTTTATATTTGTCTCTTTATCCAATTTTCATATACAACGGGGAATAAGAAATCAAAGAACAGAAAATGGATGTGTATTTCATCATTGAGTGAATTGAATGAATAGAATTAAATGGGAATCAATGAATTATAAAAAAACTAACCAACCAATTATATCGAAAATACAATAGACTTAACTATACCTAACTCCTGACTAACTAAACTATTTTAATCATGAAAATTTAATTTAAAATAGTTTATTGTTATTAAAGGTAAGTGGGTTTAAACTAACTACTAGTTCAATACAATATTAACCTAAAATATGTTTCAACCCCCTCCCCCCAAGTTGGAGAATGGATATTGACAACTTCAAGCTTTGACAAAAGATGAATGAGTGATAAATGCACCACCATAATGGTCTTCTTTCACATTTTTTTGATATGTCTTTGTTGGTTGCTTTGTTTCAACACCTTGGTTATAATCGAAAGTGATGAGATTTGCTTTCATACTTTAGTTACTCTTCTCCAAGCATACCATATACTCTACAAAAAAATATAAAGAATGATTGTATAGAATGAGAGTCAAAGCAGGCTTAATTAATGAAATTGAAAGTAATAATGTTGTTCATGAAGAACGAACATAATTGAAAGAAGATCAAGTAAGATCAAATGGTATTATTGCTCAAGAATACCATCTTGGTTTATTGGCCAAAGAATGAGAGAAATATAGAATATGATGAAATATAAACAATACTTGTTCAATAATACCATCTTGGTTTCTTAGCCATGAATGACAGAAATCAAGAATATGATGAAATATGAACAATATTTGTTCAAGAATATCATCTTGATTTTTTGGTCAAAGAATATGAAGAAATATGAGGAATTTTTTTTTTTTTTGCTCAAGAATAACAAATGATGATTATAAAGAAATATTAACAATTTTGCTCAAGAATAACAAAAAAATAATATAGTTAAATAGGAGCAATATTTGCCTCAAGAATGAATGAGAAAAATGATAATATGAAAATTATAAAATAGAATGATAAAGAAATAGAGAAGAGAAGAGAAACTTGTAGAAGACGGAGGCGAGATATGGAGTTATGATGGAAAAGTGAAGAGGAAGAAATGGATTGTCCAAGAAATGAAGAAATAGTGAGATAGGAAAAGTGGTGATGTTGCTTTATGGCATGGTCATGGAATCTTGCACACCATGATGTTAGATATTGAAAGTTTGATGGATAAACAACACATCATGGAAGACATAAATACATTTACTTTGATATCATATTTGAAATTAAAAACCAAGAAAAGAATGTGGATTTCATTCATTGAGTGAATTGAATGAATAGAATTGAATGGATGAATCAATGAATTAAAAATAAACTAATTAACCTATTATATAGAAAATACAAGAGATTTAACTCTACATAACTCATAATTGACTAAATTATTTTACACATGTTTTAATCATGGAAGTTATGTTTAAAATGATTGTTTGTTATACAAGGTAAGTGGGTTTAAACTAACTACTAACCCAATACAATATTAACCCAAAATATACTTCAACAATATTATTATTAAAAATAAAAACCATTCTAAGTTAATTGTGGCATGTTTCTTTACCTCTACATAAAGTAGAATAAACTATTCCTACTTTGCTAATCCCCTTAACTATCAAACAAAGGGCGACCATGACAAAATTAATGAGTGAAATAATATCACATTCATGCATACAAATTACTTCATCTCGTTCTTATTATGAGAATTTTTTAATCGAATTTTACTCACCAATTACATTGGATAAGTTTAGTTAACTTTCTTGATTTTTTAAATACAAACATTACAATTTTAATCCTATTTCATATTTTAGAACTCGATAGTTAAATACATTGTCCCCTTCTCGTGCGCCAACAATGTTTTGGTTCATCAGTGGTCACAAGTCCAGCAATTTTTGCGCCTCCGAGACAAGCTTTGGCATGTAGTGGACAAGGAAATTTCTGGTTATCTTTTTATTTTTTTTTAAATAATTTTTATTTTTATTTAAATCAATAAAAAATAATTAATTTAAGAAATACATATTAAAAAATTTATTCATTAAAATTAATTAAATCGTTAACGATTAAATAAATAAGTAATTAATTAAAATGATAATGACCAACAATTTAAAATATTTTGTTAATAAAAATTTTGAGAATATAGTTGTTAGATTAAGCTCATGTCATATCTTACTTTATAGTATTTGTCAAGAAAAGGTTGCAATTATTATTATTATCTCTGTTATTTCTCAAAATGAGAAGTCGACTCATAAGCAATGTGATTTCTTCTATTATTAATTTTATTTTAATTTAAATAGTATTTGAATATAAATAAATTAATAAATAATTGGGAAACTAATAGTAAGGTTACGATTCCTTAGATATTTTAATTTTTGCATTGGGTTGAGATATGGTTGCAGACATTAGTATTGTTTATGTTATCCTCGAAGTGGGAAGTCAATTCACGACGAAGACAATCTCTTCTCTATTAATTCTCTTTTAGCAATTAATTAGTTTTTAACTCGCAACTATGTAGTTTTAATTTCCCTATTGTATCTAAGGATACATAGGATAAATATAAATTTTTGTCAAACACAAAAATATATATTATTTTATATATATAATTAAGTTTTTAGTCTAATAAATGAAGGGTATAATTAATTCATGTAGTTAGTGAGGGTACCATTTTAATATGCACAGACAATGTGCTAATACGTTCATTGACCCATAATTGACTCCTAAGTACAGAGCTCTAGTCCAATGACCATATTTTTCAACTAGGGATAAACAAATTTTTCTATGTATTCAATGTAAAAAATGTAGTAGCGGCTCCAAATAACTTGGAAGATTTAGAATTTCATTCTTCCTCTTTCGAAGTCATGAAACTAATGACCAGTTGAACGTCTGGTAGCGACCATATGCCAATTCAGCATTATAAACTTGGACCGATTATCGGCTCAATATAGATGTTGAGTCAAGGGAATTTAGGTGCGGCTAACAGATCAATTAGTTTTTTGATATGGTGTGGAGTTTAATTCTTATGTTGTCAGGGGTAAATTGGGTTTGGAACTTCACCTGAAGACATCAACTTTTTACTTGGGAACTTGAACTAATTGATTATATTTTGCAGGAAATTCAACAATCGATGCTACAGAAAAACACACCTGACTCTTGGGAGTGGCTACATGACAAAACCAAACAGTATTCGCTCAGATCAACCTATGACCTTCTCACTCATCAGCATCACCAACAAGCTTTCAACATCCATCATCTTCACCTCCTTTGGAAATCCAAAGCGCCTTTGAAGGTCACATCTCTTGCATGACAACTTTTCTAGGATAGCCTACCAACTATGGAAGCTCTTCTGAGGAGGTGGATTTCTCTAGCTCATGGAGGAGGCCCTTTATGCCAATTTTAAAATAAGCATCCTGAATCTTCTCAACATCTTTTCTCTTCCTGTGATTTCTTATATTTAGTCTAACAACTTATTTAGCAAAGGTTGGATATCAACATCGCTCTACCTCCCTTTTTGTCACACAATTTAATTTAGATTTTCTAACTGATTTAATATCAACCAATTCCTTGTGAATACAATAAATATTTATACTTCTTCTGCAACAATTTGTCTTGTTATTTCATCAACCACTTTGCCAGTTAGCACCTCCTCTTGTACATAACAATTTAAAAATCACATGTGACTTTCATCTGATATAATTGAAAATTTAGATAAAAATGCATAGTAGCAATTACTAGTCTATTCTTAAGTCTTAGGATAAGTTCTCAAACCTTATTTCTTTCAAATTTATTCAGTTCCTCTAGAATGTCTAGTTGATACTCCCTTGCTTATAATTCTGATGATGTTATCAATGGGATGATCTCTATGAGTTCTCCATCCTTTTCGTATCATGTGTTGGGTCCCATAAGGCTATGTAACTCACCTAGAGGGGGTGAATAGGTGATACAGTATACAATTACCGCTGCTCGATTAACAAACAGATTTTACAATTTCACTCAATGTTTGATCGATTAACACCAGCAGTAATTGATTTACTCATTCTGCAGATAATCGATTAACTAAAGAACCTAATCGATTATTCAGTTCTTATTCTATGAAACACGTTTTACTTTGATCTCCACGATTACCAAGATTTAACTAAACTTATATGCACTTTTAAAGATGATTAAGAACAGTAAATGCACATAATAAAATATGCAAATAACTCAGAATGATATTCATGTCAAGTTAAGTAAATCATGTAATACGGAAATGTAAAGAGTTAAGGGTTGAGAAGAATGAGACACAACTTTTATCATAGTTCATTTGCGGGTCCACCTGTAAACTACATACAGGCCTCGCCTTCTGATCTTGAGAGATTTTTCTTCACTATTGCAAAACAATTTTTTTCTTAGAAACACAATTCCAATACAATATGCAAGAACTTCTTTCCAGGATCCGTTGAGCCCTAAACCCAGTTTGACCACTCCAATCGCCTACTAGGATACCACACAACTCACGATTCTGGCCCCAGCCGATTTCTTGCTCCACCGAAGACTTCTTGCCTTGTGTAGACAATCACTAATACCTAACCGCGGCTAGGTTTTTCCAAACCAATTCTCTATCAATGGTGATACTTAATACACCAAGAGAATATGTTTATGCCTTGACTAAATCTTTCAAGTTATTGATGCATCTATGTGTGCAGAATATTCACTCTTCTAGAATCTAAGAACCTGTCTACAAATCTCACAACTCAGAATATAGAAAATGTGAGATACAAGGTTTCTTTACAAAGATATGACAATAAAGCTCTTTCGAAATCTTTCTAAAGATTCTCCATTTTCTCTCTTTTTCAAAAGAACACTTTGAAAATCTTGCTAAAGATATGAAAGTGAAAGAGCAATATAATTTTCAGAACTATGTGAAAACTCTTTGTTTTTCATGTGTGTTCTAACCTCTATGATATATATGTTATGAAGCAATATGAAAAACTTAGGTTAATATACTTTTCTGTTTCCTACTGTATATAATTGATTATCACTAAATCTTAATCAATTAACGATTCTTTAAAATATAAGAAACCAACTAAGCATTCATTCATTCATTCATTGCCATTTAACTCTAGAAACTGTACAAACCATGTACCTCCAATTTATGTGGGAATTGAAATCCCTGCACCACCATCCATGCCACGTCGATGTAATGGATGTATGTAGGTTTCTGGTTGATGAATCTGGCCAAACTTTCTGATTGAAGAACAGGAGCATAGAATGGATCCAAACCCAGGGATGGATCCTGCCTAGCATTTGAAGAAGACCCTCTAGCATTCAAATTTCTCGTACGTCCAGGATGACGAAGAGAATTATTCATTCCAGCGGTATGTTTCACTCTCTTGGGTCTTTCGTTATTCATTTTGGTAGAGATAGGAATGGATAATGGATTGGATAGGGAAACCGAAATTAGGTTTTAGAAAGAGGGAAATCTTAGGTTACTCATTTACAACCAAATTGATGGGTTAGAGATTTAGAGGAGGAAAGAAGTAGAGATTGGGTAGCTCGAATTTGAGTTTGAGGAAGAATTTCGAAAATAATTTGGGGAAAGAAGACAGAATGCACAAGGTTAGGGTTTGAAGAAACTGAACCCAGAACTGTGTTTGAATCTGTATTATGACTGCACTTAATTGATTAACCTTTATGTTAAATGATTAACGAGATTGAATTTTTAGCACAGATAATCAAGTATGTTCCAACTTAATCGATTATATTTTTAAAACATTTTTAACCCAAGTAATCAATTGTAGGAACAGGTAATTGATTAAATTTCTAAGGAAAAACCTAGATAATCAATTAGAACACAGAACAATCGATTAAATAAGTCACTATGACAAATTTTAGCACAATTTGAATTAGTTTAGAGGTTTGCTAAGACTCTAAGAGAAAAGACCTATCCTAAACACTTAATGCACACTTAACCCAGAGCTAAAACACACAAGAGCATATACAACCAAGAATACATATACAATTAAGAATACATGCATTTATTGGTGATAAGTGTGATTATTTAGGATTTTCTAGTCATCTAGCATACATTCAAACATTTAGGCATAATATTGGGCAGAATATGTGATAAGACAATACAAAATAGAACAACCCTCGATATATAGTTACCTTTTATGTTTTACCTCATCCTTATCAAAGTGTTAGAAGATTGCCATATTTGAAATCTTCTTTGGCCTTTCTTCAATTTCTTGATTCTTGTCTTTCTTTTCTTGCATAGCACTTTAATCCTTTTGAATGTGCATCCTCATGAGTACCTACAAAATAATAAGCATACCTTTCCTCTCTTCTTTTGGAGATGGCTTATTAAATATTAAATTGGCATAGGCTTTTCAAAAAATATTTTTTGTCATTTGCATTAATATGAAATATGACTTGTTTTGCTTCAACAAGATTGGAATATCCTATATAGTATTTCAACATTTACTTATGAATCAAACATAGTTAAGAGATATTATAATTGTTCAACAATGAAATGTGTGCATTTAAGACCATGTATATGAGAAACATATAGCATTTGGCCTAAAAGTGATTTTGGGGAATATACTTATCATATCACTTATTTTTGAAAATGTGGCCTCACTAGGATTTCATGAAAGAATATATTTATAATACTAAAGGTATGTAATACTTGGAGTTAGAAGAGATACCTTATTTACCTTTGTAGGACAATACTTCCTAACTTCAAGCATTTGAGTTGACATTTTTGTTCATAAGTGTCATAATCCTTCTTCTTTGGTGACAAGTCAATGAAGCTTGATCTTCTCACCTACCATGTGCCTATAACACTTGTTGTCCATATGCAATTTGAAGTTCATATTTCGTTAGGCACACTTGCATGTCTTGGGTACCCAACTAATCTTGGGTCCCTTGATGTTAGTTGTTTGAGGATCTTGTCCCTTAGTGATCCACATATATTTACCATTTGGAACATCATACATTTTAATATTACATGTACTCAAAGTCTAATCATGCAATCCACAATAAAGGCAAGTAGAGGATTTAAGATATGACATTTTCAATACATCTACTCGCTTCTTGTGAAATGTGATATTTGCATGCATATATCTCAAACCATGTTTAATCCTAACATTTTTACATCTGGCAAGTAAGTTGTTTAATTTGTGACTACTAGATGTGAAAATTAGCAACTTTATCCTTTAAGATACTATTTTCTTTTTCCATGAATGTGCAATTTTCACATGTAGATATCACATTTAACTTAGTGGAGCAATCAAATGAAGAGTTAGCATATTTAATATCTAAGGTTTCAATTTCAATTTTAAGCTTGTCGATGAAATTTTGCTATTCACAAATTTTATTTTCATGTTCTAAAATCAACATTTTTCTATCCACATACTTTTTAGCTAATTTGTTTTTACTATCTTCATGCATTTCAACATAAGCAACGTAAAGTTTATCATACGTGGGAAATATATCGGAATTTGAAATAGAATCGGAAGAGTGTACCTCACTAGGCTTATCTTGCTCACTTACTTTGCAAGAATTCAGCTTTTGAGCCGTTAGACATAGTTTGCTTGATTCTTCATCTTTCGAGATGCTTGTCGATGTAGTGTCCTCTTTGAGTGCATCCCAAATGAAGTATGCTTTCTTAGATTTGATGTCCTGTGAGTCTTTCTTGTTGTCATGTTCAATCTTCTTGAGAGAAGTAGGACATTTGTACCTTATGTGACCTACTTTCCCACTCTTATGGCAAGTTGTTTTGTCTTTGGAATACTTGCTCATTTTTATTGAACTCTTTTCATCTTCCTTATGAAGCTTCTTGAGTCCTCCATTCTTTCTTCAGTGCTTCCTAAATTTGTTGATGAGGAGGAACATGGCTTAATCACTTATGCTAGAATCAGACTCATCATCATCAAATTTCTCTTTTTGAGTTCTTGAATATGACTTTGTCACTTTGAAAGAGATTTAGTTGATGTTCTCGTCCATTTTCTCATTGAGTGTCGAACATCTTAACTCTATCTCGTGTTCTTGAAGTTTGTCAAATAATGTAGTGAGTGACATTTGTTCCAAGTCCTTTGACTCCATGATGGTCGTCACCTTGGGTCGCCATTTCTTGTTAATACATCTCAACACTTTATTGTTAGTACATGTTTTGAAAATGATTTATCTAATGCAATGAGATGGTTAATGATGAGAGTAAATTGCTTTTGGAAATCAAAAATAGACTTGTGTGGAAACATGCGAAATAACTCATACTCATGTTTCAAAGAATTTAATCTAGACTGTTTGACATCACTAGTGCCTTCGTGGGTTACTTGTAAAGTGTCCCACATATCCTTAGCACTATTGCCTTGAGAGATCCTAAAGAACTCATCGTATGAAAGTGTGGAGGTAATAATTTTTTTGCTTTCAAATCAAGTTGTGCATTTCTATTTTTAACACTTGTTGTCCATATGCAATTTGAAGTTCATATTTCGTTAGGCACACTTGCATGTCTTGGGTACCCAACTAATCTTGGGTCCCTTGATGTTAGTTGTTTGAGGATCTTGTCCCTTAGTGATCCACATATATTTACCATTTGGAACATCATACATTTTAATATTACATGTACTCAAAGTCTAATCATGCAATCCACAATAAAGGCAAGTAGAGGATTTAAGATATGACATTTTCAATACATCTACTCGCTTCTTGTGAAATGTGATATTTGCATGCATATATCTCAAACCATGTTTAATCCTAACATTTTTACATCTGGCAAGTAAGTTGTTTAATTTGTGACTACTAGATGTGAAAATTAGCAACTTTATCCTTTAAGATACTATTTTCTTTTTCCATGAATGTGCAATTTTCACATGTAGATATCACATTTAACTTAGTGGAGCAATCAAATGAAGAGTTAGCATATTTAATATCTAAGGTTTCAATTTCAATTTTAAGCTTGTCGATGAAATTTTGCTATTCACAAATTTTATTTTCATGTTCTAAAATCAACATTTTTCTATCCACATACTTTTTAGCTAATTTGTTTTTACTATCTTCATGCATTTCAACATAAGCAACGTAAAGTTTATCATACGTGGGAAATATATCGGAATTTGAAATAGAATCGGAAGAGTGTACCTCACTAGGCTTATCTTGCTCACTTACTTTGCAAGAATTCAGCTTTTGAGCCGTTAGACATAGTTTGCTTGATTCTTCATCTTTCGAGATGCTTGTCGATGTAGTGTCCTCTTTGAGTGCATCCCAAATGAAGTATGCTTTCTTAGATTTGATGTCCTGTGAGTCTTTCTTGTTGTCATGTTCAATCTTCTTGAGAGAAGTAGGACATTTGTACCTTATGTGACCTACTTTCCCACTCTTATGGCAAGTTGTTTTGTCTTTGGAATACTTGCTCATTTTTATTGAACTCTTTTCATCTTCCTTATGAAGCTTCTTGAGTCCTCCATTCTTTCTTCAGTGCTTCCTAAATTTGTTGATGAGGAGGAACATGGCTTAATCACTTATGCTAGAATCAGACTCATCATCATCAAATTTCTCTTTTTGAGTTCTTGAATATGACTTTGTCACTTTGAAAGAGATTTAGTTGATGTTCTCGTCCATTTTCTCATTGAGTGTCGAACATCTTAACTCTATCTCGTGTTCTTGAAGTTTGTCAAATAATGTAGTGAGTGACATTTGTTCCAAGTCCTTTGACTCCATGATGGTCGTCACCTTGGGTCGCCATTTCTTGTTAATACATCTCAACACTTTATTGTTAGTACATGTTTTGAAAATGATTTATCTAATGCAATGAGATGGTTAATGATGAGAGTAAATTGCTTTTGGAAATCAAAAATAGACTTGTGTGGAAACATGCGAAATAACTCATACTCATGTTTCAAAGAATTTAATCTAGACTGTTTGACATCACTAGTGCCTTCGTGGGTTACTTGTAAAGTGTCCCACATATCCTTAGCACTATTGCCTTGAGAGATCCTAAAGAACTCATCGTATGAAAGTGTGGAGGTAATAATTTTTTTGCTTTCAAATCAAGTTGTGCATTTCTATTTTCCTTGTTGGTCAAGAGACTTCTTGGGTTCTTTTTGGTTTCTCCTTCCCCATCTACAGTGGAATGAAAGGTCCATACTTAATAGCATCCCAAATATTTGTATCAATGAAAATCCTCATTCAGATTTTCTAGTAGGTGTACCCCTCGCCACTGAAAACTGGAAGGCGATTGATGGATGCGCCATCGCCGCCAAAAGAGTTAGAATAGCCCATCGTAAAAGTGCATAGGATCAATAATCTGATAAGTGCCAAAAATACCTAAATTTTATACACTTTTCATGGCACTTATCCTATGTATTTCATGCAAAACCAACTTAATCCAACACTTTTTAGATACATTGTCATAGTTTGATTGTATATATTGTGCACCTCTTTTCCAAATCTTTGTGTGAAGTTTTTTAGGAAAAATCAAAGAGAAGAAAAAAAATCAGAAAAATAGTCAAGCAGGGAGGTGTCTACATAAGCCACTTTTGATGCACACATGGCAAGCTAAGTGTTTGGCCATAAGCATGGACCAAAAAGATGAAGATGCTCACTAAGTAGCATGGCATGGACAAACAGGATCGCCCAGCTGACCTGGCACCAACTTGGCTCGATCAGGCACAAGATTTACACAGTTAGACTCAAGCCTAGCACAAGACAACCTACTGAAGCAGGAAGCTCAGTGTGCATCTAGACCGCCCAGCATGGAGTCATACATCTGGCTAGTGTAGGACAAGCTGCTCAAGCAGGCAGCTCAACGGTACCAACTAAGCAGTTAGGCGGGCTGGACCCAGAAAGTGGTCAACTTGACTTAGCCACCAAACAACAATTACATCATGCAGGACCTCACTTGGCAAGGCCCCTGAGCACTTTTCAGAATAGCCCACAATAGCCTGGTCAAGTAGCTCACAACTAGCTTTGGTGAGTCAAAACCAAGCAGCTGACTAACCTGGTTGGCCAAAGACCAAACCCATATTGAAGGGTTTGGTACGCCCAGCTTGGGCAAAAAGAGGGTCAGGTGGTTACCTGGTTGCCTATAAATAAAGGCCCTCTTCCACCATTCAAAAGACATTCCATTCTTCACTTCTTCTCTGAAAAAGACTTCTCTCTAGAATTCTTGTACTTCGGGACCACGATTCCAAGCTAGTTCTTACGTAATTTTTCTAATTTTCTCTAAAACTTCAAGAGGAGAAATGTGGCAAATATGATGCAAACGTTAATTTTTGTAATCTCATTTGGTTCCAAAAGTATCTCATCCTTGGATATATGGTTAATGCTCCTATACATTGATTTAGATTATGGTGTATTGTTATTTCTTTTCTTCATTTGTATCATCTTTTGATTTTAATACATTCAAGTTATTACTTTTGGTGAAGTGTTGAAAGCGGATTTTACCACCAGGAACTCCCCCCACAACAACAAAATATGTCACTCGTTGAAAGGGATTTCCTAGTGTGAAAGTTATTTTATTTAATTAGAGTGATGAGTGATAAACAATATAATTAGTGACTTTATTTATTTACTCCTTTTCGGGTTCCTTTTAACCATATCATAATGGTCGGTCTCGTTTTATTAAGTCAAGCATATCATTTCTTATGAAAGGTTGGTATCAAAGAATAATAAAAAGAACAAAAGAATAAAGTTAGTAGTTAATCATACCATTTCTTTCGAAAGGTTGGTATAAAGAATAAAAAAATAAAGCAATAAATAAATTTTAGTTGCGGAAATGTAAATGAAAGAAAGTAAATGTTAGTTGCGGAAATGTAATTAATAGAAAAAAATGTTAGTTGCGGAAAGTAAATGACAGAAATTGAATGTTAGCGGATAGATTATTATTCATCACTCTTTTATTGTCAAGTTACAATCTATTGATTGGATTGCACTTTTTGCATATTATTCCTATGTACAAAGTTTCAAACCATGAATTGGTTTGAACTTATGTTTTTAGGAATCTTTAATCAACAAATAAAATTTATAAAGTTTAACACTTTACTATTTTACACTTGCATCTCTTTCAAGATTCAATTGTAGTATAGTATAGGGTTATGTCGAACAATAAGGAATTGCCTAACAGAAATGTACTCATATTTTATATCTTTTATCAAAAGTAAGAAAGTTACATATAAAGTTGTTTTTGTGATTTTATCAACTAAGAAGCAAGGAAAAGTAAAGAAACTAAGTATTTACAAATTCAAGAAGAGAAAATTGGTTTCAAATATGGAATTATTTCTAGACTCAAATGATTTTGAAACCGTTAACAAGTTATGTGTTATACTTTTGATTAAATTTCAAACATCATTTCTAAATCCCCCATCTAGGTGCTAGTACGATAAGATGATTTTCAAACCTTACATAATACACTAAACAATAGTTAACTGTCAATCGTCGGAGCAGGTTGTCACATCCTACTTCAGGCTCATTAACAATGTTTAGCCTTGAATACAAGTTGCTTAAAATAGATGCTTTGAATTGGAAAGTGAACTAAGACTTTTGAGTTCACCTGTCAACACTTTAAGAAGAAGAATTTTTGGATCTTTATATCAGGTTTTAGGTGATCAAGTTAAAACTGCATTAAGATCTTCTTAAAGAATCAAAACTTAACCTAAAGTAATAACTGAAATGAATTGAAACAAAATATGATACAAATGAAAAAAATAAATAATATTACACCATAATCCAAAACAAGTTATAGGAGCATGAGCCATCTATCCAAGGATCAGATGCTTTTGGTTCCAAATGAGGTTACAAAATCATGGTTTTGAACCTCATTCGCCAACTTCATTCCCTCTGAATTTCTATGAAATAAAAACCTAAGAATAGCCTAAAATGATATAAAACCAAAATGGGAAGAAGAAGAAGAAGAAGAAGAAGAAGAAGAATTTACAAAACAAATTACAATGTGTAAAAGTGAGGAGGTGAGTGTGACTTTAATAGGCATCAGGAGGGGCCGCTTGGCCCCCTTCTAGGCTGCCCAGCGCCCTAGTCAGGCGGTTTGGCACACCCAAAGCTGGTAGGTCAGCAGCATGTCCCATCTTGATAGCCTATTGTGGACTATGTTATATGCATGATCACAGCTCCTACTTGGCTGTTCAGAACATATGTCATGCATGAGGTCTTGTGGTTGGCCTTCAAGTAAAGAATAGGCAAGTTGCTTGATGAGTTGGCCAAGCTTTCTTCATGGCTAGGTTTTCTAACATGGGCGCCTAGCCCTCCATGCTCCATGCTTGGCTGCCTGGTTCTTTCATGGTGAATGAACCTACCTTTCTTCAAGTCGAAGCAACCTTTGTTCCATGATTCTTGAGTTGATTTTAGTTGGTTACTTGGCACTTTTAGCATGATTTCTTCAAGTCTAGGTAAGATTTTGAGGTGTGCATTGCTTTGCATACCTAGCTTGTGTTTCTTCAAGGTAAAGAAAGGTACATTTCTTCAAGCCTAAGTCATCTTTTTGGTGGCAAGCTAACCACATAGCACGCCATGCTTAGCTTATTTATTTTGAGCATTTATTTTTGGACTTTTTCGCTTGTAATTTGGCATGAATTCTTGGCTATCTTTTGGATTAATTATTTTTAATCAATTTCCTAAAAAATTCAAGGGAAACTTGGACAAGAGGTGATCAAAAATTATACTATTCAAACACACAAAATTTATCTAAAAAGTGTTGAATTAAGTTGGTTTTCACATTTTTTGAATAGGATAAGTGCCATGAAAAGTATATGAAAATTAGGTATTTTTGGCACTTATCATTAAGTTTTGATTCTTTAAGAAATTCTTAATGCAGTTTTAGCTTGATCACCTAAAACTAGATTTAAAGATTCAAAAATGCTTCTTCTTAAAGTGTTGACAAGTGAACTAAAAAGTATAACCTACACCCCTTAGTTCACTTGCCATATCAAGCATCTATTTTAAGCAACTTATGTTCAAGGCTAAATAATGTTAACGGAGCCTGAAGTAAGGCATGATAGCCTGCTCCAATGAGTGGCAGTTAATTATTATTTAGTGTATTACATAAGGTTTGGAAATTATCTTACCATACTAGGACACTAGATGGGGGATTTAGAAATTATGTGTGGAATTAACCGAAAGTATAACACATAACTTGTTAATGTTTTTCAAAAATCATTTGAGTTTAGAAGTAATTCCATATGTCAAACCAATTTTCTCCTCAAGATTTTGTGAATATTAGTTTATGTTTCTTTGTTAACTTTTATGCAACATAACATAAAAACAATCAAAAAGTTGTTAATCATTATTTTTGCTAAAATATGCCTATATGAGTTTCTTCTGTTAATTCAATTCCCTTTGGTGCAACATAACCATATACTATACTAAAATTGAATCTTGAAAAGAGATGCAAGTGTAACATAGTAAAGGTTGACTTATAAATTTTATTTGTTGATTAAAGATTCCTAAAAACATAAGTTCAAACCAATTCATGGTTTGTAACTTTGTATATAGGAACAAAATGCAAAAAGTGTAATTCAATCAATGGATTCTTACTTAGACAATAAAAGAGTGATGAATAATAAATCTAACCGCTGACATTTATTTTGAAAGTGTGCATGTCAAGATAGCACTTTGGAAAGCTCTCTCTATGTGTTTAGTTTTGATGAGGACAACTTGTGATTATGAAAGCTTGAAGATCATCAACAAATCAGCATGCTTAAGTCTCTAGATTGGTATTAGATTTAGACTAAAAGTTAGTTTAGGTTGAATCTAAGGCTTAGGTAAACTCTATACATGTCTCATATGCATAAAACTTTAAATCATTTTAAGTTTTGAGATATGTCATTTATAATATGTTCATGCATCATATAAATACATGTAATCTGTGCATCCTAGGCATAAACTTAGTGTTGAACATGTATAAATTAAGTGCATAATGTATTTGAATTTTGTAATTTGAAAATACACTTAGAAATATACTATTAATCGATTAAGGCATGATTTAATCGATTAACATAAGTTTTTTGAAAAGTGGTTGAAACTGAAAAACTTGAAGAAAAAAACGAATCAGTTATGATTTTAAACTGCGTTAATCGATTAACCAAGGTTTTAATCGATTAACTGGGATGCAGAAATGATTCTTTATAAACAGCGTTTTTAGAACTGAAGTCATAACTTGCATGTTGCATTTTTTAGAGAGTTAGAGCATATTTCATGTTAATTGTTGCATCCATATGACATTGCATTTGTGAGATTAGAAAAGAGAGAATTCTATGCTTTAGGATTGAGAGACATTTCATGTTTAATTTCTCATCATTTCACCTTACATGTTCATGCATTCATTGATGTTTTTGTGAAGATTTTGCATTCTGTAAAAACAGTTTTCAACTAATACATTGTCATGTTATATGAGACTTGTGTTAGAGTTTTAGAGTAAGATCTTAATTGTCTAGTTTGAGCATCATAATTGCTTTAGATTACTCTATGTTTTTGTTGTAAAAAGTGTTGTAACTT